>NC_089765.1:21236543-21299043 GCF_040412425.1 Macrobrachium rosenbergii | reverse complement strand
TACAGAAAGCACTGAAGTTGCAATTTATTAAATTGCGTTTAATTTTAAGAATAAAAGTAATGATAAATATATTAATTAATGAAGTTAATATACAAAAAAATTATATATATTCAACAATTAAAATTATGATATTACACTGAAAAGAGGATTCATAAAACTCCACACAATTGCACTAAGAAGTAATAGTTAGAGAGGTTGGGCAGGTAGATGGCAGAAAACAAGTTGGCACAGAGGTAAAGTAAAATGGTAAGGAGGGGATGCAGCTATCTATCTATCTATTTCTATCTAGCTGTCTTTCTATCTGTGTATCTGTCTGTATATCAATAGATAGATACATACATAAACACCGGGGAAATTTAAAGCACATTATTGAATAGTATGCAATTAATGCATAAATAAGTGAATAAAAACCAAAGTCAGCTCCATCGTATTATATATCAACTAAATCTTCCAATAATCTCATAGAGAAAATATATGAATCTCCGTTATTCTCCATTCTACATACTGGAAAATGCAATGTCCCTTTGTGAAGAATCTTCCCCTGTTGGTTAAAGGGCAGCGTGTTCCCCAATTATTCTTGATGGATGACAATAGCCAGTCGCAATGATCCCGTTACCCGGTAGCCATGGAAATCCTGTGACTATGGCCGAACCTCATGGATCTAGTGGTCGTAGGAGGGAGGATGTGAGAGGGGCGTAATTGGCCAATTGACCTCGCTGTATAGTGGGCCATATTTGCCTTTTCGCGAGCAGATTTGGTTTTCGGGAAAGGTATATTTTTCCTCCATAGTATGTATTACCTTGTATTATCTTATTTAACGAAATCTAAAGAGAAAAGTTGTTTTTGTGAAAGGTATATTTTTCCTCCATAATATGTATTATCTCGTATTATTTTGTTTAACGAAATCTAAAGAGAAAAGTTATGGCATTTATGCAGTAAAAGAGTAAAATGTCATTAAATATACAAGCGAGCATATACCAGCTATTTTCATAATGGACTGAGTGGTTAATGAATGGAGGTTAACCATATGTGGTATTACGTCGATTTGCATATTTTTGACGGCCCTCAAAATCTCATAATATGAATATGTATCATATCTATCAGTGTAAAGTGTTCTATTTGCATTTGGACTCTATGATCCGGATTTAGATTCATTATGGTTTTGTGATACCAATTTGGAAAATTAACTGAACTGAATCCGTTGGATTGTACAGATATTTTCCAGACTAAGTTATTTTTATATTTTATATATTTTCTATTTCACACCTTATATCTTATTTGACTCTGATACTTAAAAAAAAGTTCACCAGGAAAACACTCGCATACACAGAGATTGTGTGTGTGTATATATACACACACACAAACATACACACACACACACACACACACACACACATATATATATATATATATATATATATATATATATATATATATATATATATATATATATATATATATATATAAAATCATTTCAGTGAACAGATATAAAAATGTTAATATCAAATAGGAGAATACATATAAAATACGGTGGTTGGCCGTTAAATTCAACGCTTACTTCCGAGTTTTTAATATTATGAGGGGGTTGTATAGAAACAGTCATAATTGCCCTTCTGTTTTTTTATACCATATTTATCAAGTTATCAAGGTTAAATCTGGTCTTTGAATACATGTGTATCTAAACACACGTGAATAAGAAAGTATTTAATGAAAATTAATATTATAAAATTGAAAATAAATGATAATTATTTCTGTATATTTTTATGGATGTAGGTAAAATATAACAGTGACTACGACTATATTTAATTTCCGAAGTTTTCATATCGAAAAGGGAACATCTTAATATTGAATAAAGATTATTGTCAGACATAAAACAATTACTTCAGAACAACACATTTTATTTCAACTCGATTCCTTATAGCTCAGAAGAGGTGCGTTGAATACGAATGCCTGAGAGCGAGTATAAGTTACGTATACGCGTGTGTGTATGAGTGTAATTGTGTGTGTGCATGTGCGAGAAAGAGAAAGAGGGAGAATAATAGTTCTTACATACCGTATTCTTTCCACGAAGTGGATCGGATGTTAGTAACCATAAAGGCATGTAACAATGGAAGGGGCGAGGGACTCGGAGGAAAAGAAGTTGATGGAAATTATTAAGAGAGAATAAAAATGGGAGAGAAGGGAGTGATATGAGAGGGAAAGACAAGAGGAGTAAGGCAATGAAAATAATTGAATAGTACTTTTAAGGGAAGAGATAAAAGAAATATAATTGAATTTTCCAAAACGAAAGAATACAGGAGAGGTGAAAATATTCCCTGGAAATGGCAACAGATTATGAAGAAAGAATTAAAAATTGTTAGTAAAGTAAAAGCCTGTCCACTGATCAATTATATTGATGAATGATTTTTCCTTATTGTTTTCAAGTTATTTACAAAACCAATTATTTACTCCAACATAGGGTGGATCCAGAGCGAAAAACTGCAGCGGTCTCAAATGCAGTCATATTGCAATTGCTGAATCATGACTGACCCAATTATACTGCAATGCTGATGAACCTTCTACATAGGTGTGTTAAACATGTAATGCTGTGGATGTTTTCTTAAAAAAGGGCTCCCCCGGTTTTTGTGGCAGTGACATTTATGTTTGCACTTTCTTTTACCTACTCCTTGTTAGTGGAACTGACCATTAATTTGATTATAGTTTATGAAAATAGCATTCATTTTGATCTACCAAATTTATAATATACACCCCTATAGATTAAACAAGTGCCAGTTCACTGATAAAGTTCATTATAATTTCAACTGGAATTATAACTCAAATGCTGATAATTTAAAATAAGTTATCTTCCTTCTTTAACATATACTTTCCCTTTCTTTTCGTTTCAGAAGGCAAAGCTCTCGCAAAGTGAATTTACAAGACGGGAACATTTCCTACTTGGTTTCCAGATGCTTAAAAAGTAATGGCCCTTCCCATTCCAGTATCCTTGTAGCAGAGACAGTAGTGGGAACGACATGGGGAAGTGAAGTGGACCCTGTGGTGGTCAGCGGACGTGAAGGAAATCACTGACACTGATAAATGTTGGTACGTTTTAATTTTGGATTTTCTTGCTTGCTATGGAAATCATTATTAAATTTTTTATATACTATTTTTAACGTAGTTTTTCCTAGACCTTACGTGGGAATGAATATTCTTGCAAAATGTTTGTTAATTTCTGTAAAATATATATTTTATTGAGACGTAAAATGCTATATTTCTTTAATATGCATACTTTCGTGGCTGATATTCTAGGATATAATTGAATAATTTCCATAATTACGCGACCCAGCTTTTGCTAGGATGATTGTTGTCCTAGATTTTTTCTTGCTAGAGAAATAAAAGGCAAGTACAGAAAATTACATACCACTATCTAAGAGTAACTGTTCTATAAGCTCGCGATTAATTTCATAGATTATTGTATTGTTACTGAAAATGGTTTTGATTATTCTTAATAGTTATCATTTAGCGTTTAATTCCACCTGGAGAAATATATTTGCTGTAAACATGAAGCTCTCCTTAACCTTATTTATGCATTCACAAAATCGGTTATTATTATTATTATTATTATTATTATTATTATTATTATTATTATTATTATTATTATTATTATTATTATTATTATTATTATTATTACAGCCTAATCAGGATTGCTTTTACACTTGCACACTTGCACACACACACACACACACACACACACACACACACACACACACACACACACACACATATATATATATATATATATATATATATATATATATATATATATATATATATATATATATATATATATATACATATATATATATATGTGTGTGTGTGTGTGTCTCTCTCTCTCTCTCTCTCTCTCTCTCTCTCTCTCTCTCTCTCTCTCTCTCTCTCTCTCTTTTTTGCGATTTTATATAATTTTCGTTATCTTACAAGCAAATGGGTAAACCCCTGTTTCTCTAGTCTCATTTATACATACATGTTTTCTTCCTTCTTGTCCATTCTTTGTTTTCGAAAATTAAGGCAACAAATAATTCTGTCTATTTTTTTTTTTACATTTGTTAAACATACATATATCAGGAGACACACGAAAAAAATGACAATGGGAATACTGGAAATGTTATACAATTTTGGAAGAAACTAAAACAGCAAACTTTAAACAATGAGAAACTGTCGTCAATAACTTCCATTTTGTTGTTGTAATTAACATTGAAAACGTTCTTAGATCATCTATTTAGCGTTTCATGAATGTTATTTATTTATCATCATTTCATATTCAACGAAAAAATTGCATGACCTCATCATCTAATTATGATGAGGTGATATTTTCCACAGTTCTAAATTCCTATTTAGTGATCACTTCTTACTTACTAAATAAAAAAAATAAACTGCCAACAAAAATATCGGAGGAAATATGGGACATTTTGGAAAAATATCAAACAGCAACACATAACATAGCGTAATTCAACCGAGTTCCTTCATTTTAGCCGGTTGTTGGTTACGTCATTAGCTATGCTATCGACATACATCATAAAATACTGCCATGTGCCATTAGCTCATATTTTTAATCATGATTTATATGAAAACATCATGAATAATATATATTCTAACATGTAAATGTGTATATGAAATAAAGAATTGCCGATAAATACTAATTACTCGCTATTTTTCGATATCGATGAGTTATCAGTGTTTGTTTAAAAAAGTGAGAAGGGCCTGTTTGTATCCAGGGAGTCTGGAGTAAGAATCAAAACACTACTGAAGTTTTTCACAAATATAAAGTATGCAATCTAATTCTCTGCTCTGTTATCTTTATATAATAATACAACAAATTTAGGGTAATCATTATATGGAATTAAACAGCCATTACCGATGCACAACCGACAATTTTGTAAAAACTAGCGTTCACTCAGTTGGTTACATTGGAGAAAGGTAGCGTCAGAATAAAAAAAATATTTAAAATTGTTTTTTAAACATGGAAGGGGGATAGGATGGGAAGGAGAGGGTAGGGGGAGGGGGAGGGTGAATGGAGAGGAGAAGGAGAGGAAGGGGAAGGGGGAAGGGGATGGGGAGGAAAGAGGGACGGGGGGAGGGATGTGAGGGGGGAAGACAGAGCTATATTAACACATGATCATGTGCTCCAGAAGGGGGAAGGGGAGAGGAGCGGATGGAAGAGAGAAGGGAAGGAGCTAAATAAACATTTGATCGCATGCTCCAGAAGGGGGTCGGGGATAGGGAGGGAAGGTGACAGGGGATGGGGATGGGAGGGAAGGTAGCAGGGGATGGGGATGGGAGGGGAAGGTAGCAGGGGATGGGGATGGGGGGAAGGTAGCAGGGGATGGGGATGGGAGGAAAGGTAGCAGGGGATGGGGATGGGAGGGGAAGGAGCAGGGGAATGGGGATGGGAGGGGGAGGGGAGGAAGTGGAGGGGGGTGGAAGAGGGGAGGGTAGGACATAGGTAAATTAACACTTGATCATGTGCTCCAGATGGGGGAGGAGGAGGAGGGGAGAGGATGGAAGAGGGAAGGGAAAGGGAAGGGGAAAACATAGCTAAATTAACACTTGATATGTGCTTGGGGAGGGGAGGGATATGGGTGAAGGAAGCGGATGGAATAGGAAAGGTATGGTAGAGGGAAGGGGAGGGGGGGCGACGAGGGAAGGGTAGGGGAGGACACAGCTAAATTTACACTTGATTGTGTGCTGGGGAGGGGGAGGACAGAAAGGGGGATGGTAGAGGTAAGCGGGAGGGGTTATATGGAAAATAGTGTCTACCGAGTCAGAGAAGTTGTGAAAAATCCGAAGAGTTTCATACAAATCCTGAGATCCTGGGAGAAGTCACTGTAGGGTCACTAGAGGTCACTGCTAACCTACTAATCATGTAAGGTTGTATTGTCACCGGGATTGAGTAACCATGCAAAATTTCAAGTCCATCGGGCGAAGGGAACTGGTCGAAAATTGAGTTACAAGATTTGACCCAGACAGACAGACAAAGAAAGAAGTTAAATAAAAACATGTAATGAAAAGAGACTAACTGGTGACTTTGTGGCTTGAGAAATAAGAAGAACATTGTGTTTAGGGATCGGGTTCATATTTCATTACACCACACATGGATCTATATACCGTATATTTATAATCTTAAGCCAGTGTATGAGCATGCATTATTTTTCGTAAATCTAAATTAGTTATTTGTACTTTGTGGTACCTGGCAGTTATTTCACAACTTGAACATAGAGAGGGGAGGAGTTTCTGCAAGGTCCGTTCATAACTGATTGATAATTTCAGCAGATATAGTAAATACAATATTTTTGTCTTAGAGGGATGCAACACGAGCGTTTATTGTTAGTTGTTTTTTTTAAAAACAACTAACAATAAACGCTGTTCTGTTTCTTGTTATCTTGTATTTATTTTATCCCAATTTATTTTCTGTAGGTCTTCAGTCACTCAAACCTGACATCCATCCTTCGATACCAAACATCGTCCTCCCCAGGGAATCCTAGGTGGTCAAGATCAGCGTAGTTTGCAAGTTTGAATTCCGTGGGGGATGGAAAGGCTCTCAGGATGGACTACATTGGGGATTGATGGCTGCCCTTGGACAAGCTTACTTTTTTATGTAAATTAAAAATAAAAGTCTGGACGGCTCTCAGTGTAAGCTGTTCTGAACGTAGAATGGCTGGAGAATTTTAGAGCTCTCTCTGGAGAGGCACTGTCCTGAGAAATTTATCAACCATAATTCAAACTATGATGTTTGTAAAAAAAAAATTAAAATTCTAAAAATGTCATTTTCGGTTGGTTCTTGTTTGTTTAATAATTTTCAGGTGAACTCTGCCAATTATTAGAAAATAATTCAACTGTTAAAATAATTTAGCCCAAAAGATGATCATGAAACAGCTGTCGTCTTAAGAATAAATAAATATAGCATTAATACAGCTTTTTGTTTAACCTTTTTTGAAATCTGAAAAAGCACTTTAGATGTTTGAGGTTTTCCAGTGGATTTTAGAAGCACCGTGTGCGTTGGAACTTGAAGAAATATATATATATATATATATATATATATATATATATATATATATATATATATATATATATATATATATATATATATATATATATATATATATACAATTTTATTCTTATATTTACGGATTAATGAAATATCAACAAAATATATATTCCAAGGAAAAGGCAAAAATGCTAAAAATCACAAGAAATTTTGACATTTCTGGAAAAATAGCAAACAGCAACGCTTAAGTCTGGTTGTTGACGATATCGTTGGTTGTTGATGACGCCACTGAAGGGATTCTTGAATGCTATATATTTTCCCACAAAGTTCCTATTTTTACACATTAAGATGAAGTTTTGGCACGAAAATAAATCAGAGAAAATCAAAAGTTCTTGAAGCTTCCATAATGCTGTAACTGTGTTTCTCAGAGTATAATAATGATAATAATACACCCATAGAGTAACTACTAAATATCATGATGCTAGCAATTTTTCCTAATTTTATTTTTATATTAAAGGATTAATTGAACAAATTTTATGGCAAACTCATACTTATTAAATAAATATGCCATGAAAAAAGGCAAAAATAATGCTTAAAACCAAAAAACCAGAAATCCCACGAATTTTGCCAGTTTTGGAAAAATAGCAAACAGCAACGCATAAGTCAGGTTGTTCCTCACAATTACTTCGTTTTTGGCGGGAAATTTGCTGTCCTGTCATTGGTTGTTGATGACGTCGTTGAACCTGCTGCCACATACCACTGGATTTTTATCTCTAAACAGTCATTTAATTAACCATTTCTTGTCTTTATCTATATGTCCATTGTCACAAAGTTTTAAATTCCATATAGAATATTTTGAAATACACTTGAAATAAAGAAATCTTCTCCAGTGCTAATAAATCAAAATTTTCCGTCAAGAGGTGTTGCCATTTGGTTTTCAAATGACGTAAAGAACATATTCCTATCCAAGGATTCCAGAGTGATAAATAAAAAAACTACATTAGGTTTTTTATGAAATTCGAGCTATAAAATCTAATATCCTTCTTTAGTGTCTTAGTATCACATTATATAATATTTCATATAACTTTTGCGAGGGAGGAACACGAATCGAGGATACAAAACCAACATTTTCTTGAGTATTTGAGTTCCAAAAAATGGCTACGATGGAGGAAGGTATCGTCTACAACAGTAACGAAAAAGACTAGTTGGTTACGTTTATGATTGAGAAATACGGAAAATACTACGTATGGCGTCCACTTGCATATTTCCTGTCAATTTCAGAGAATCCATATTCTTGAAATCTACATTGATGTATGAGCAACACCCTTCAATTCGACCAAATTTAAATTTCCTATAGATTATATAATTTTGACCTGGCAACTCTATCATTACGTAACAGTGAGGGGGGGAGGTTTTTCAGGCTCCAATCACAACGTTGGTCGATGACGTCATAAGACTTATTAGACGCAAACATTTCCAGCGCTTTGGAGTGTTATACGAGTGTTGTCTTTGCTTGTTTTTAATTTTGCGTATACCTTTCTATACACTGTCATTTTGTTGTTATTCTGCTTTATTACTTGTAAATTCATTTCCAAATATGAATGAATAAATTAAATAATATATACATATTATATACATACGTACATTTATACAGTATATTGGTTGCAACCCGGCGATATTGCGGGGGCAAAAAATGCCCGTCAAACAGATTTTTCCTTAAAACTGAGATAAATGCAGCCTATTGGCAAGCAATTGATCAATATGCATGGAAAGTAGCCACATTTGGACAGTTGATTACAATGCGGCCATTGCAGGAGGGCAAAAATGGCCCTAATTATAAGGTGTTCTTTGGGGGCCAAACTGACTTTTCCTTAAAACTAAGAAAGATGCAGCCTATTGGCAAGCATTTGATCACTATGCATGGTAAGTGACCATATTTGAACAATTGACTGCAATCCGGCCACATTGCAGGGGCCAAAAAAAAGGCCAGAATAGTAAGGCCTTGGGTGTTTTTTGGGGGTCAAACGGACTTTTCCTTTAAACTGAGAAAAATGCAGCCTATTTGGCAAGCAATTGATCACTATACATGAAAAATGCCCATGTTTAGACAACTGATTACAATCTGGCCATATTGCAGGGGGCAAAAAAGGCCCAAATAGTAAGGGCTTTGTGTGTTTTTTTTTGTGGGGTCAAAAGAACTCTTCCTTAAAATTGAGAAAAATACAGGCTTTTTAAAACCATAAATAATTCCCACCAGATCAATAACAAAACGATATATTCAATTTAAATTGAAGGTTACGGAGAGCCAAATAATTACAGAAAATTACATAATTCTCTCTTTCCTTTGCACGTTAGTGAATCTTATAAAATACAGCCACGGTCACATGAGGAATAAATTATAACCTGTTTAAATGAGTAAAGAATAATTAAATGGCTCATATGATAGACAGGATTTGAAAATTGAAGGAGACTGATAGAGAATGGCGATTCAGGAAGTCTTTTAACCAAAACGTAATTCAAAGAAAAACAGGTTCTTAAATAATCCAGTTACTTTAATAATATCAATCTATATTATAACTACGTCTCTAACCGATTCCAACAACAACAATAATAATAATAATAATAATAATAATAATAATAATAATAATACACAAACACAGAAACATACTAATCGATAACCATGACATATCTCCTCCTATCATGATCCTACGAAATTTTTGACGGTTCTGTTAAGACAGCAAACAGCAACGCATAAGAAGGGGAGTTCTCCATATTTTCTTTGCTCTAGGCGGGACATTTGTTGTCCTATGACGTCATTAACATCACTTACTCCGTACGTCATGAAAGGACTGCCATAGGTCACTGATTGTCAAATTTTAAACCACGATTTCAATACACAAACCATGACTTTGTGTGTATGCATATCACAGAAACATTGAAATATATATTCAAAAGATTTACAAATGTACATTATACAAAGAATTTCCATTAAGTGAAAATTATTCCTTACTTTCCGTTATCAAAGAGTTGCCACCTTTTGTTGAAACCGGTGAAAAGGGCGCAGTCTTCTCCAAGGAGTCTGAAATAATCCTAAAGCATCTATTGTGTTTTAAAACACGTAAGGTGTAAAATCTAATTTTCTTCTCTGTCGCATGTCTATTATGATAAAATTAACTTTGAGTAATAATTATAATGAAAAAAAACAGCACTTATCGATGCAAAGCCAACAATTTTGTAAAAGTAGGTGTCCACGCAACTGGCTACAATGTAGGGGGGGCAGACTGAATAAATGACGAAAAAGACTAACTGGCTACCATCGTCGTTTGAAATATACTGAGAATTCAGCGTATGGAGATCAAATTAATATTTCATTACGCCTAGAATGGTTGTATCTAGTACATACCATATCGTAAAAATCATCGAAAAATAACCCAGTCCCTCTTCCCGAAAATTTGTAGCGAAGGAACGTCGTGTTCCGATTCAAATACCAAAATTGATGATTCCTACATTCATACGCCCCTTCGACGACCACCCGTCTCTCTAAATGTCTTTCTTGACATCTACGGAAAGGCACAATATTTAAGTACTTCAGGGAAAACCCTCAAAATTACTTCGACCGCTCTACGCCATTAAAATCAGCTGAAATATTAGGTGCAGCCCAGACAGGCGACAAGGGCAATTTTTAAAGGCTCTATATACACAAATTACAACCGAAGACGAACATGAAGGGTGAATTCCCTAGCCTTCCTTACATAACCTACAGAAGTCGCCCTCCACGACGTAATACCAGAGATTGGGAATATTACTCTTCTCTCTCTCTCCCTCTCTCCACATCACAAAGACGAACGCAGATGACACGGCCCCCCAACCAAGGCAGAGCCAAACTGTATACCTGGCTGAAGCATCGAGCAGTGTTAAATATGTCCATAAACTGTGTATCCGTGGTTTGCTAATTATTGTAAGCTGAATTAGGTGCAATTTAACCAATACGTTCCGGCAAAATAAATAAGTAAACCTTAGGCAAATAACGATAATCATGAAAACATTTACAATTTCTGAAATCAGGAGTCATGTTCACACTATCATCCACGTGCATTATTGTTCAAGATTTGAATACAGGTCTAATTAGAAGCGAGTTTTTAAAGAACATTTTATTTACACGTTTTTCGTAAATGATAACAATGCTCTAGTTTATAGGATAAGATTATTAATGTCTTTATGAAAACAACTGAGATGGAGAGGAAAGAGACAGATGATGTTTGGTGGAAAATACAATTTCGGGAATTGGTGCATATTGTAAGAAAATTTCACTTTCACAGACATTAAGATCAACAACAAAAAGCCTTTTTCGACTTTCATGTCTCTCTCTCTCTCTCTCTCTCTCTCTCTCTCTCTCTCTCTCTCTCTCTCTCTCTCTCTCTCTCTCTCTCATGAAAAATGCATAACGTGGACGAGAATGGTAAGGTTGACCACGGTGGCTTGTTGTATTATACTAAATCTCACAGATTTACCAAAATAAAAAAAATACATATTTTCTACTTAGCCCTCCGTTGCTCTGGAAAAGTGAAGCAAAGATTATAACGAAATAAACTATTTTTTTGGTCGATCTTTTGTATTGGGTAATAAAATCAATAATTACTAAAGTTTTCTGATGATGCTAAATATTTCTTTAAACATATACAGTGAGAAAGAAAAAAATAAAATGTAAACGGGAATCAACAGAAATTTCGAAAAATCTTCTAACACTCACATCAACGCAGAGGAGGCTCTTTTACTTTCATATCATATGTAGATTTTTTTATATACCGGTGCGGTGGTTATAAAATTCATAAAGACTATGGAGCAACTTTTTCTAGCATTGGATGTAAAGGAAATAATATTTAATGTGCAACTTCATATCATTTTATGTGGAAGAAAACGACTCTCAGATGCGAAAAAAATCCCATTTTATTGAATTCTTATTCACCCGCCAGAAAATATAATTTTCTTGGATGAAGGACTCCAGGAAACTCAGAAGAAAAATGAAGATATTGTCTGAGAGACAGAGAGACAAAGGAATATAGCTGAGCTTCTTGCAGACTCAAAAATGTATATTGTTCTTGTAACCTTATGTAAAATGCCCGAGAAATTTCATTTTATCTTAGAATGATAATAAAAGAATACAAATATTTTTAGCATTTTTTACGGTTTTAATGCGTTTCATTAAAATATAAAATTTTGCATGTTCTCTCTATTTTAGAAAAGTTCATGACTAATTCATCAAAGAGAGTTCGCCGTAAGAATCCGCTCATAGCTCATTATAATGCATTTGCAGATTATTTATTTTCTATATGCAACAAAGATTCTTACAGAGGGTAACAAAGTTTTGAGTTACTTAACTCTTACCATGACTATTCAGGGGAAGATGATTTGATCCCTCTTAGTCTCACCTTTCTTTTCTCAATACAGTTAATGCTGATCTGGAAAGCATCTGAAAAGGTCAAAGGAGAATTTCGTCAGTTAAAAGATTCTGAGTTCAAATCAGGTAGTCATTGTCTCTCTGAAACTCTGATGGCATGCTCCCATCACTGTAAATTACACATATAATAGTTTCTACGCAATTAAGACTCTCTGGCAGCAAAAAACAAAACCTTGTTTTTGTAGGTAAGAAGATTACAGATATCCTTATATCTTTAGGACATTTATTTTTCATTTAGGTATATTACATTGAATATAGTTTTCAACTGTAAATGTCTGAGCCAGGTATTTAACCTTTGAATTTAAACTATAATTTTAACTTAATACTTATGGTCAAGTAACTATTTTATGACAAAAATAGAGATTCTAGTTTGAATGCTTGTAAAGGCTGAAGGGCACTTCACATAATTCACCCCAGATAAAAAGAGTTTTTGTCCTGAAGACGCCTACATTAGGCTATACTTGTTATATGTAAAATCCTTAGTAATAAGTGTGTCTTCGTGCACTATACCAATCCATCTGTAAAAGAGATACTGAAAAATATATTAGTAAGGCCTGCAGATCATCACACCTTTTTCTATTATCCCTTAAAACAATTAAGAACCTCATATCTAATAAAATTTCAGTGGATTTCTTGAGCTGTTTCCAGTTAACAGAAACGTTACAAGGACCTTTGAATATAGTTTCTCATTTATTTTTCCACAAAGATTGCCTGTACTAAATTTAAGTTTGAAGATCTATTTAATTGGGGCAACTTTTTTTTTTTAATACGTGTTTACTGATGTAACTTGACTATTGGTCTGTTTAAATAACTGTTTCTTTACTTAAACTTATGTTATATTGCAGCATTAAAAGTATCCGACAATTTTTGGTTTCTTCTTTGTTAGAGTAAAGAACTGATTTTTATGTCCCTCATATTATAAGAACCCGTTTCACGAGAAACGGAGAAAGAACCATCAGGTCTGAGCTAAATTATATTCCGTAGCGGCATGTGGAACCTGGACAGCATATTTAATCAAATTAAAGCATACGGATCTTTCTCTCCTTCCTAGCGCCTGAGAATTGAAGGCTCTTTTCGCCAAGAGCATTTTGGAGTTTTTTCTCACTAAGCGTTTGACAAACTATGGATGAATAAATCTTATATCAGGTTTACCTGTTTTTCAAGGGATATAAGAAAGTTTGATTGTTTATCTCAATATAAATATGCACAACAAGTCATCGTTCTCACATGCAAAATACTTGTTGCCGTCCACAGTCCTTTAAATATTACGCTTTTATTGTCAGTGGATGCTGTTAAAAAAAAAAAAAAAAAAAAAAAAAAAAAAAAAAAAATATATATATATATATATATATATATATATATATATATATATATATATATATATATATATATATATATATATATATATATATATATATATATATATAATCTTAATGAGATTCTTTTCTCCAGTTATAATGAGCTCAGTTGTAAGAAAATTTTCCGATAAAATGGAATATTAAACATAACTTTATCACATAACCAACTAAGAGTATATAAACCATGCGAAATGGCTTCCTCATTGATTGGTTGGATTGCTTTCCACATACCCTTTGATCTAGGAACGTTACGTTCACTTCCCAAGCAAATTCGTTTTCGTCTTCTAATTTCCTCGCGCGGAAGACGTGATGAAGCAATCGAGATTTTTCTCTTTCGAGATCGAGTCATCATTTCTCCCTCGTGGTTGATCCGGACACTTTATTTTGCAAGTATGAATTCAATTTGCAACACTTTCAGTTCATTTTTTGTTTCCTTTCACTACGCTCACAGAGACATGCTCGTACATTCACGTACCTGAATTGGATCGAATCATTCAGAAATCGAACTGAATGCGACGGTTTTTCAGACTTGCTTGTTTACAAGTACGAACATCGCAAGCACCACGGCTAAATCGAGATATCTTGTCGCTGTTACGAAACCTTGGAAACTTTCTCCTCGAACACAACCGAAAAGCAGCCGAATAATCCTTGCAGAAAAGAGAATGAAACCTCCTTACAACGGAGAGAGAGAGAGAGAGTAGTGGTGGAAGAGGTAAAGTCGGGGTAATTGATCAAACACACTGCCTTTGCTTCAATCCTTTTGAGGACGAATGAGACCCAACATAAAACATCAATAAATGGAATGAATAAGAGATGCTGAACCATTTGGAGAACGCATCGAATTTTTAGGGAGTTGTGTTGATAGAAGTCTGAGGTTCAACACATAATCAGAGAATTGCACGAGAGAGAGAGAGAGAGAGAGAGAGAGAGAGAGAGAGAGAGAGAGAGAGAGAGAGAGAGAGAGAGAGAGAGTTAAGGTTGCTGTTGAGATATCGATAAAGGGAAGCTGTGGGTACATCAATATAAAGACAATGGCTGAAAGTGAATGTATAGGACATAATAAGGTTTAGGGACAGGGAAGACAGTGAAACGGCCAGGGTAAATAAAGGACTGATATTAGATAAAAAATTATTTTTCTTGCAATTTTAAATTCTTAATTTACTCCAAGTTTTGGTCATTAAATGCAAATGAAATGATATTTGCTATATTTCTGAAGCATTCAGTGATTTATAATACCCTAATAACGATGACCTATCGAAAGGAACAATATGTAAGATTAAATATCAACATGTTCTTTTAGACTGAATCAGTCATTCCCCAACAAACTATAGTAGAGAGGAAGCTTTATTTGTTACCATATTCCTTTTTCTTTTGTAAGGTATATACCATTTAAGTGCTAAACTATATATCTGTAAAATAGTACAGCATTACATACTAAAGAAGATTAGCAATATGAATAATATGTCTTCTGAGGAGTGAAAACATCAGCATCCCTCGAAAACTCATTGATTCAATAAAGAATTCTTTCTCCAAAATATGTTCGATTTTCCAGCATGGTCATCTACAAACTCATTTTTCACGAGTGGCTTAGAACTGGAACATTTTAAAATATTTTCTCCAGTCAACTGAGATGGTTGTTATGTGACATGAGAGCTCAAAAGACGTCTGTCAATCTCGTTTTGGCAATTTCCCTTTGTCTAACAATAATGACATTTTCCACTTCAAAGTGCGCTTTAGGAAATGTTCAGTGACGTTCTTCTAACAAATACTATATAACAAATTTTATATTATAGAAGGGTCACGATCGTATGTGAAGTATAAATAGTTAATACAGGAATTGAAATTCTTGTATTTCAGCTGCGTGGGCGAGTCGCGTCTCGTGGGTCATGGGTCATATATATATATATATATATATATATATATATATATATATATATATATATATATATATATATATATATATATATATATATATATATATATATATATATACAAACATACGTCTACATCTAGCTGTATGGGTATTAAAGTAACGATAAACATAGTTAAAAGCAAAAATATTAGAGTGGAATGTAATTATAAAACTTTTGAAATTCACTTTCTGAAAGTGATATTACTTTGGCGTATTATTTTTAGGTAAAAATATATACATATATATATATATATATATATATATATATATATATATATATATATATATATATATTATTATTATTATTATTATTATTATTATTATTATTATTATTATTATTACAAAGACAGGTCCGTAATTTCCTATAATTAATTTTAAGTAACTGTCAGGTATCTGACTTTATGTATAAAAGTACTTGCCCTCTTAAATAAATTTTACCCTCAACAAATATCAGTTATTAGATTTTACAGTCCTTTGTATATCCTAAATATAAAATTTAAAAAAATCCTATTTACTTTCTGATCTGTTCGCCGTTTCTCTCATGGTCTGCGCGTGAACAATCCTTCAAAACGCTCCCTCCAACAGCACACTACTCAGTGTTCTCTTGACAGGACCACGTTCTCAGTCTTCTGTAAAAGACATACAAACCTTTGCGTTTTATTTGTAACGAAGATACCACATTATTATTATACCAGTTTTGTAATTTTGTGTTTCGTTCCACTTCAAACAGTTTTTCCACAAATTAAGATACGTTTTAGAGGCATATTCGTTGTGTAAAATAATATCCTGCTAAAAAAATATTGTGATATTTATACTACCATTTCTTCTAAGCATCGTAAAATTTTATCGTTTTTTGAGTGTATGCTTAAACTTTCTTACCGTTATTTATGCTAACCTGAATAGCATCTCACAAGTCCAAGAGGCGATTTTGTTCATTAAAAACGTCAAGACTCATTACCTCTTGCTTTATATCCCTGCAGACTTTTATCAAGGATCTCAAGTTACATATATATATATATATATATATATATATATATATATATATATATATATATATATATATATATATATATATATATATATATATACATATATGTATATATATAAATATATATATATATATATATATATATATATATATATATATATATATATATATATATATATATATATATATGTATATATATATATATATATATATATATATATATATATATATATATATATATATATATATATATATATATATGTGTGTGTGTGTGTGTGTGTGTGTGTGTATATATATGTGTGTGTGTGTGTGTACAGGATACCACGGAAACAGCCCTGAGACGGATAAAAAAAAACACTAAGTACTCTTGTGGTTGACTACCAAACGATTGTCTACAAATCAGTCCTCACGGGAATGGATATAAGGGTCAGATATCACAAACTTAAGAGGAATACTCTATAAAATACTGCTTTACCGATTCAAATATAAGCTCTCTCCTACACATGCTTGAGAAAAAGCCTAGGAACCAAAACGTAGAAAGAGGTGGGAGGTTCATGAGAGAGAGAGAGAGAGAGAGAGAGAGAGAGAGAGAGAGAGAGAGAGAGAGAGAGAGAGAGAGAGAGAGAGACTGCGTCATGGAAGCATTAAATTGGAATGAGTAACGGGATCCCCCATTCAATTACGAAGATACTATCATCCCTAAGAGATGTAGAAGAGTAACTTGAGACTGCGAGAACAAGTCTAGGAGATAAAAGGTTAAGAAGTGTAGCAGGTTAACGGGTGGAAGATACTGAAATATTTTTGTCTAAAATGGAGGGATATTATTATGTAGGAATATTTATGTGTATTTCAAGTTCTTGGCATTATTTATCTGAATAAGATTCAAATTACCAAGCCCTGTCATATTCTAGTCAGCCACTCTATCACACTTTCATCTCAATACTGCAGCATCTTACTCTGGTCCCCACTCAACAACTCCCCCAACCGTGCTTTTCATTTTCCAGCCTCTTAATAATCCTCTTTCGTCTTCAACCTTAACTTCCTCAAGTATTCTTGAAGTTACCCAAATCCTCCCACTGAGCTCTGCCTCTCTTTTATCTTACACATTCAGCAAATCCTCATAATGCTGACTCCATCGACCCAGGGCTGCATTCTCTTCCGACAGCATTCCTTCATTTTCGTCATTTGCTCTGTGATAAATTTGCTCTTTATCCTTTCTCTCTACATTTACACACACAAGATAGCTTTATAATACTTGTTCCAACAAAATGACTAAATAAAAAGGTAAAAAAGTAATTGACTTATGGTGAGAAAGTCATACAGTCATTTTTTAAGCAGGTGTGATCCTTGCTGGCTGAAATTGCTAGGGGGAAATTTTATTGTACTTTTTAACTTATCGAAAAATGTCGTTTTCATTTTGTTCCTTTATGTTGTTGTCTATTTTTATTGTCGATGCGATAAGTACCGAGACTTTCTCCCTCTTCGTTACAGTATATATGTAACGAAATATCTATCACAAAAAGTACTTCATTCCTATAAAGAGGGAAATTTAGGTGTTTTTTTTATAAAAAGAGTAAAAGTTGATTATACACCATAAATAACTCCTTAATGATTGCCATGCTTATCGTAACTATAGACTACGATAAACTGAACTAATTTCATTGTAGCTGGAAGAAACTGATAAAAAATTACGTCCACGGGTAATAGTCATCTCATTTTAATGAATAAATCTTCTTTGCCATAAGTTTATTTTTACAGGTATAGCCATAAAGTAAAACACTAGCAGGATAACACAGCACTTGATAAACACAAACATTAAATATTGACTTTAATATTATCCCTGCAAAAGGGAAGAGAGTAGAAGCTAGAAATGAGAAAATATAAAAGCAAAAATATAAACCACAGCAGGAGGAAGAAACCAGTTGCAAAATACAGGAAAAAGAATCTAGGTTCCTTGCTATTCTTATCAGACTCCGGTGTCTGGATTTATGTAATGCTCTTTCCAGATAAACCAGTACTGCAGTTATCTCTGCAATTTCGTTTGTCACGGACTTGCTTATATTTTTTCAGGGGAGAATATCCTTTTTTTATTTCCTACTTGCTATGGAAATGAACTTTTTTCATATAAAATGTTATCAGACTATATACAGACTATCAGAGAAAAATCATTGCTCACAAAAATTATAACAATTTTATACTTGCATATTATGGAAGCAAATATAAAACAGCTTTTAAACTGCTTTTTAGTTTAAACCTATATTTATAAACTATTTCCAAACGTCGCTTCCAATCTCTGATTTTTGCATGAGAGACTTATATTGGCTGTTCTCCTAAGACCTACAGTTTTCTGTGAAATCTAGGCTAGAGCTCATAGTTTTAACATCCTAAAATAACTTCAAGGGACAAATACCATTTTACATATTCAAACTACGTTCAAAAGGCTGAAATGAAGACATCATCTGCACATATAAGTTTTCAGCTATCTAATTAAGAAAATAAAACCTTACCATGTACAGTAATACACACACTTTCAGATAACCTACCACCAAATTTACAGTCGCTAACCAAAGCCTTGAAATTAGGATACAAAACCTGTAGACATTGTTTTTTTTTTCTTTTTTTTTCTTATTTGCTGAAATTTCACCGAATACGTGCGCCATGAAAGTTTCACTATATAATCACCATTCAAAAGGTTAAGCAGTTTATCAGTACCCTATGAATAGATTAATTGTGGAGCATACAAACTATTTCAGACATATACTGTACATCTAGACCAATGAGTGCTAACCGGTCTATTGTAGTTTGTATTCTTGTTAGTAATACCGTGATTTGAGTATATTGAGCCATATATCTAGAGAAATCCTAGAAGTAACAAATAGGTCAATCTTACCTTATTTTGAAGAAGCCATATTGATAGCTTGAAACCCCAAAAATCTTGTAAAAGCACGACTCAGGTAGCGGAAGAGTCCTTTCAACTTGATCAGTGGAAATCATTCTTCAATTAGAATTCTTTTTCTCATTGCCAGAGGGAAATCATTTCTTGGTTCCACAATAATCAACACACGTTCTTTTATGGTCGTGCAATAAACACAACTATAAGCAAAACTAGATAATGGTTATGTCATGTATAAAAACAATTGAATAACAGTCACAGTTGCTTAATAAGAGGATTTAAAATCTCAGCAATTATAAGGGTACTTTTAACTAGTATTCCCATAACATGAGTCATTCACGTTGAAAAATGACACCTAATTCGCATGGTTGCATTGGCGTTTGAAGTTCTTGGACCCTTCTACAGGAGCAGAAGACGATTTAGGGTCCTCATTCCATAAGTTCCAACTGCACGTTTAATGTCTGAACTCTGGAGCTCTTCCTTGACATATCTATAAATACGAAAATTTTTGGAAAGGAAACGAATATTCTCAATAACTATTAAACTGTCTGATACCGTCCGCCATATTACTTCATGTAGCTAACACTACGTTCATTGCTCACATAGTGTAATGTAAGAGAGAGAGAGAGAGAGAGAGAGAGAGAGAGAGAGAGAGAGAGAGAGAGAGAGAGAGAGAGAGAGAGAGAGACTTTACATACCAAATACAGAAATACTTTTACAGCTCCATTTCATATTCATTGTTTTACGGTGTACCGTCAGGTAAGTGTTTGCTTAGGTTCCCCTCTTGTTTGCTCATGTATCATTACATTGAAAAAATGGAAGAATAGAACGAATATATTTGTTGCCTTACCTATGAGATTTTGCAGGAAATTATATCCAAAATGTTCTGTTAAAATTCGATTTCGCAAGATGAGCCAGATGTTACACAGATAGTACAGTACACAGGATAAAATAGCAAAAGGTACTGCTAATTTAGGTAAATCAGTTTGAACGTATATTTCACTGTTACTAAACTTAGCAGCTTTTTGATAACATTCAAATTACCTAACAATAGTTCACCATCAACCATGCTTTAATTTCTTCTAAAAATATACAAAGCAACTAATCTGATATTATTAGTATTTCTTGTTACTAGATGGTCTAACATTTCGAAATGCCTTAGAGTTATTTATTGTTTTATGAAAATTCAACAACTATATACTCACTTCTTTAAGTAGCGTCCCTTTACCTCTGTCACAAGGAATTTATTACATATAGTTTTGGAACATAGGGGCTCCACACACGATCT
The DNA here is from genome assembly GCF_040412425.1 of Macrobrachium rosenbergii. NCBI lineage: Eukaryota > Metazoa > Arthropoda > Malacostraca > Decapoda > Palaemonidae > Macrobrachium > Macrobrachium rosenbergii. Next base: position 21,278,122 of record NC_089765.1, on the reverse strand, counting down.
CTACAGTGTATTAAAAGAAATATTTATTTTTCAGCAAAACTTAGCCTCGAGGATTACAACAGGTACTGACCATAAGAAAAGTGTAATCCAAGTTCCACTTTCATGCACCAGATCAGTCAGATTTCAAACAATAAATACTGGCACACACTCCATTTCCATCATAAAAACCTCTTAATGCTACCAACAAATTACTCTACGTACTAAAATAAAAAAAACAATCTTAAATTGGTTTTGATTTCCAACACAGGAAGGACAACATTGAACTAGAAACGTGAAATCCCAAGAATTTCGACTGTCCTAGCGCAGTTCATTGAAATGCAGCGCTCCTCACGGCTCCGGAAATAGAAAGAATTTGTAACGTTCTTCTAATGAAAGAAATGGAAAGGGGTTGGTAAAAAAAAAAAGGGGGAGATTGAGAGGGGGTGAAAGGAAAAGGGCTAAGGAACACTACTGGATTTCGAGAGGAAAAACTGAGCGGTAATGTGGGGGAATTAATGGAGAAAGGTTTTCAGAAGGATGCATAGATTTTCACTTAAAATAAATCTTTTATTTCAACTAAACAATCATTTTTTACTGTTTATTTGCTCAATGATTGACTGTCAATGCTACATAAAACGTTAAGCAATAGTTTTGATCTACAGCCTTCTCTTTACTAACTAACGAAGCAAACATTAAATAAAAAGGAGAAAAGCATAAATTTCTTACAAATGTTCGACGAGACGGAATATCGGGTCATATAAATGCAAAGTTATCTAAAATACATAAATCACCTCTAAAGCATTTTTTATTTCAGTTCCCATTTCGTATTTCCAAAGGATTTCAGGAAACATCAGATACCACTCATCAGAATAGTGAGAAATTAAGCTTTCAATGAATGACCTTATCATTGATCCGTAGAATGTGACTAGCAGATTAGTTAGTAAAAATTAGGTGGAAATTCTATTTTTCTGAAGGTATTTAATACAAGTCAAGAGTCAGAGACAACACAGACATCCAAAAATTGCAAATGTAAAAGAGTTACTCTCGTAGGAATGATTCACAGGCCTTAAGTAAACAGCATGGTATTTGAACAGCTCATAGGGCTTAATTACATAGTCACTGTAAGAGTCTGGTTAATCATATGCAGAGAGATTTTCCATCTCTTTTTTCAAATCTCGTTGACAAATGAGTAACTAAAAATATGAAAGGGTTTGTTACCCCTTTTATTAATTTATACAATGTGTATGGTTTTTAAGGAAACTATACATAGAATGTTTAGTTAATCTAATGTCTTTTCAGGCTAAACATATCATCAAAATTATATTCCCCCCATTCCCCCATAAGAGAGAGAGAGAGAGAGAGAGAGAGAGAGAGAGAGAGAGAGAGAGAGAGAGAGAGAGAGAGAGAGAGTATTTGAGTTGGTTTGGAGTTTACAATAATAATCAAGAATATTAACGCTTAGCATCAAATTCTGTTCTAAATAATGAAAATCTATTAAGCTAAATATATTATAAAATGTCTGTGCAGTTAATATCAATTTAACGACGTTCATGTTTTAAGAAATGCATATATCTGTATGTACCGTATATATTATGTTCGATTCACATAACGATTAATTGAATTTAATCCATCCAAAACGTACTGTACCTCAGCCCACATACCAGATATCTGAGGGACAGGCCAGAGAGAGCAAACCGATGTTCGGTGTTTACCTTTACTTTCCCTCCGGGAGTTCGAGGACGATTGTCAATAGCTTCACAGGGATTAGAGCATGTCTAAAACACGAACGATCGGAATAAGGTACGAATTCCCTAATAACCCGGTCGTAAAAACAGCTCCTCTGCCCCCTCACTGAATTACCGGATCCATCATTAGCATTCAATATCATGAGCTCCTGTTGAATTTGCCTCAAAGGACGAAGATCAAACGCCAGTTTTCCCTTTCAGATTTTCACAGTGAGTAGGAACTTTGTGATTTCAAGGCATTCAATGGGATATTTCATGACTTCTCGAAGAATAAAAGCATTAATTCTTTTGTCGCTTCAAGTAAAGGAGTGAATTCATGCTTAGTTGAGGTTTTTATATGAAAAATAAATGTTAAATAAAATTCACTACCTGCAACTACATAAGCCTACTTCTAAAAAATAACATTTAAAGTCAGTCATTATTATTAACAAACAGCTAAAATGAATAGTTCATTACACACAAATTCATGAGATGCATCTCCATACACTACCATTATTATAGATATGTGATGAAACCTTGAGCTGGATACCAGACTAGCTACCAAAATTAATCTTAATTCAAAGGGATGGGCTGAGTATCGCGAACATTGATGATATTAAGACTAATGATTCTGACGAGGTTCAGAAGAGGGGATGGGTAATATGTGTGAGAAATGCAGGTTTACTGAGCAGATGTGTATCACGTTAAAGGCAGAAGAGAGAGTTAGATTACAAAAACATGAAGATACAAGCTTTCTTAATTTGAAAAATAATGAGGTTCTTTTTGATTTAAAAATTAAACAAGTTTGTGAAGTGTGAAGTTTAGCTAAGATACAGGAAAATGAAAGAAAGACCTCTTTTGTTTACAGGTAATTTCAGATCTTGCCATAAAGAGTTTATAAATTCTTTTTCTCTTACTGATCACTATTTTATTTGGCAATGAGCAAAAGATAATTGATTATACAGAGAATTCTAACAATTCCTTGGTCTTACCACCAGCGCTGTTGCTCGTCAAGTTGTGACCCCTAATTATGATGCCTGATTTGTACTCACTCAAACAGACCAGACTCCCCTTAAAGAAGACTTTAATATAATGTTGAGTGATTTTCACATCTATGTAAACCACAGTTTTAGAAGGACTTTGAGTCTGTTGATTCTTAAAATGAAAGTTTTTTCAACACACTAGAGAGGTGACTTCTTTCGAAAGTGTAGAATCAGCAGAAAAAGACAGAGCCTGGTTTACTGAACATTGAAGACAAACTTATTTGGAAAAGTAACAAGCATGTAATATTTATAAAAGGAATATATCTGATTTGGGCACTGAACAATAATTATTTAATAGCTGTAGCTGAGAGGGTTTATGTTTCAGCTGAAAATGAATATAATAATGTTGCTATAAAACAGACCATTCTTCTTTGTATAATCATTATTAATAATGGAACTACTTTATTACATTCAGAAATTAATATATTGCTACGTTTTATCTCCTGCGCTCCCCATGCTACGTTTAGTCTTTGTTATTTTTGCTTCGCTTCCGGCAGTTTGTCATTATTTTCTTATTTCTGACTTGCAAACTGCAAAAAAATGTCCTTGCTGGAGCTGCTGACTCTTACTTTTATGGCTGAGAAAAACTGCGCCAATCAGCGTTGGTCCCTCAAGCAATGTTCGTATTAAAAACACGGGTCTATTAACGACCTTTATCTATTTGTCTTTTTATGATCAGGGATTATGATTACTAAATTGCGCTGGCGTGACATTTTCCCTGTGCTTGCTTCAATAAAACTTATTACAGCTTTTATGAACTCTGGTATCTTAATATATGCCATTTTAATTTAGCCTACGGCAATAAAACCAAATCATTACCAACGGAAGCTAGCTATGAAAATTTGCTATAATATTTTCTATGCAAATCAACCAGAAATTTTCGTTATCACCACGTACATTAGGTTTTATTTGAACATTTAACATAGAAAATATAACCTTCATACATCTTCCAGATACAATTACGACAGGCTGTTTTAAAATATTATTAAGCGACAAAAAGCAAGAGCTTCAAGAAAATAAGGAAATTAATAAAATTAAAGGTCAGGAGGTGAAGGACAACACGATGGAGCAACATGAACTTATCCAACAGGAGTGTAAAATGCAGGGGAAAAACGTTAAATGATACACACTGAGAAATTCTATCTGAATTGGATGCATACTTGAGTCGATGAAGTGAGTATTTTAGAAATGTGTTGAATGTGGAAGATACAAAAGGAACAGCTGAAGTATGTACAAGTGGAAAGGGTCAGAGTAAATTTTAAGATCACTTGCGAAAATTAATTTAGAGGATATAAAGAAAGCAATTAAAACAGGCTGAAGATGGAAACACTGAGTGAGTTTGGGATTATACGTGAGATGATGTTGCATTGTGGTAAAAATGTGTTTGAGTTGATGTCAAAGGTTTTCTAAGTACGTCCAGGTAAGAGGAAAGTTTTGGACGGATGATTGGTAGGAATATTAAAGCAATTATAAGAAGGGAAATTTGACAGAGGCAACTCGAAGAATTATGAGGGCAGACCATTCCCCAGGAAAGTGTTTGGCAGGATTTTCACGGACGAAAATAAGAGATGAAGAAAATGTTGCTAAGGGAAGAACAGCTTAAGTTTAGTAAAAAGGAAGAGGGCGCTTGGATCTGGGGTTTGTTATGAATTAGTTAACTGAAAGGTTTGAAAATAAACCGAACAGTTATCTGTGACAAAAATCAAACTCGGAAAATTTGTGACAGAATCATTGGGAAAACAATGTCACAGGGTGAAGAGTTGTCGAAAGCAATGATGAGATTTTGCAAAATTTTATTTTTTAAGCGAGAACTGTACACTGTGGAACATGTAGACGAGATGCCAACTGTTTGGAAAAAATATCAGACACGGGATAAAGAATGTTACGTCTCCGTACTTGCTCAATATCTTCTTGGATGGAGTGGTGTCAAAAGGCAGGTAATGATTATTAGATACATATACAAAGTTTAGGATAGCCGATGTTTGCAGATGGTTCAATACTGATTGGGTAAAGCGATAAGACACAACAGCAATTAGTTATATATCAGCAAGAGTAGGTTACGAGGTTAAATGGAAACCGAGGAGATGCGAAAGTTAATACCAATATATCTACAGAGGCAAAGTCAGGAATATATGAATCATTCCATTTTATGACCAGAAAATGTTCTTTAAAGATAAAAAGTTAGCAAATGTTCGGAGTAAAAAATGATGCATCAGTAGTGCTGATGAGTAGGGAGCAGCTTAAAAACGTTGTTGGTCATCCCGGATGCGCGCTCATCTACTATTTACATCAGTTTTCATATCAAAACTGACTACGCACAATAACTTGTGAAGTTTTTTGTTTCAAAAATGCTTTAATTTATATATATATATATATATATATATATATATATATATATATATATATATATATATATATATATATATATATATATATATATATATATATATATATATTAGTAATTAGACTTTATATTTCAAAGCCGTCGGCTTTACGTATCTGCAAATCTTATTTTGCCTTTTATCGAAGACACAGTAGTTCCTATTTTGACGAAGAGTGATTCTCCAGTGACCAATAGATGGCCCTAGTACGGTGGTTCCTAACCTGGGGTATCTGTACCCCGAAGGGGCATGAAACCTTAAACCTGGAGGTACAAGACATAATAACCAGTGCGATGGTACTGTATACTTACCATGAGAAAGTAAAAGATGTATTTTCCAAGATATATTTTGGTGTGGACAACTCCAAACATTCCCACAGTTGCTTTGGAGTTCCTCGTGCCATTTGCAACTACATACTTATGCGAAGCAGGTTTTTCAACGATCCTACACATCAAGACAAAAGCCAGAAACCGTTTGGATACAAGCGATAACATGAGTCTGGCAGTTTCAAAGAAAGAACCTCGTTTGAACATCATCATAAATGAGAAGCAAAAACAAAGGAACCACTAAAAATGTGTTGGTGTGCAGTATACAGTATTACTCATAATTACTGTTATAATGTGCATTCATGGTAACCACCTAATTGACACTTCATTTTAAATAAAAAAAAGTATCTTTGTTTAGTAATTGAATACATCTAATAATTTCTCAGCAAAGTTTGTATCACTAATCATTTTCATATGTTTGTATTGTATTTACAGTATATTGGATAGGGGTACGAGAAAGTTCTCTGAGATATCAAGGGTTACGGCCACTGAATAAGGTTAAGAACCACTGCCCCAGTAGTATCCTTTCCAGAATGAGTAAATCAAACATGTTGAAGTAGGGTCACCAACATAACAAAACGTTTTTGCCAGTTATTTTACACTGATAATCAACTATTCTCGCATGAATTCAATTCGAAAAAGGGAACTGATATTAATCTAGTATTTTTTGTTCAATACATCTCTCATGAAGTGACACTGACTGTTGTTGCTCTAATTTGAGATTTTAAGAAGTTGGTATTCTTGAATTTACAGTTGCCGCTAAAGGCAAAAATTGTGATTCCTTTACATTTTATTTTGGCAAAGTTTTGCTTATTTAGAGATGTTTTTATGAGAGCAGAGACCTTATAGAATAATACATTCCGTAAAATAGTTTTGCATCAACAATATTCCTTGGGTTATATAGCTACTGTAATGTCGCAATAAATTGAATAAGGGAAAGACTAATTTTAAATCCAGTAGGTATTTGCCATCAGGATAGACAACAGTGTTGTGTTCGAAGCAATATAAGAAAACTGAGTAAAATTGTCATATGGCATAATGCCTCTTACTTTGACAATAGTATTTGTCAGTTTAAGAACTGATAATCACGATTTCATTGCCAGTTTTATTCGTTCTTTTGGCTCTCGTGCATTTATTTCGTCGAGAGAAAACTTCAAAGGATGGCAATCTTTCACCTTCCTTACCCTTGGGACCAGGCATACGAACCTTTACACATTCTGAAAAGAGAGGAATGACTAAAAATATATCACATGGTGTCTGTATGTTATTTATCAAGATATAAAATTCCATTAAACCTAAATACAATCCTACTTATATGTTTTTGGGACCCGAAAAGAAGTGTATTTATCTGCAATAAGTTGGACGGCTTTAAAACTTTGTTGGTCATACTACATGCGCGCGCACCTGAAGTCCCAGTCCTTTATCATACCAAAACTAACTTTGTGAATTAAATTGTGAAGCGTTACTTTAAAAATTTTTTTAATTACTTATAAATATTTTAAAGATTAGATTATATAAGACACAGCTATCGCCTGTACATATCTGTAAATCTCACTTTGCCTTTCATGGAAAGCAAAATAGTTTCTGTTTTGATGACGGGTGATTCTGCAGTGGCCAATAGATGGCTCTAGTAGTATCCTTTTTCGAAAAAATAAAATTATCAAATTGCTGAAGTAGGGTTACCAACGCAACCAGAAGCTCTTGCAGATCATTTTACACTGATAATAAACTTTTCTCAGCGTGAATTAAATATGATAAAGGAAACGGCCATTAATATAGCATTTTTTTTAATGAATCTCTCATGAAGCGACTCTCTGGCTTTTGTTCATCTAATTTAAGTTTAAAAGAAGTTGGTATTCTTGAATTTTCAGTTGCCACTAAAGACAAAAATTAAGATTCCTTTGCATTTTATTTTGGCTAAATTTTTTTTATTAAGAGATGCTGCCTTGAGACACAAAACCTTATAGAATAATACATTCATTAAAATAGTTTTGCATCAGTAATATTCCTTGAATTACCTAATATCGCAAGAAATTAAATAAAGGAAATACAACATTTATATCCCGTTGGTACCTGCGATCAGGATAGCCAACATTGTTGTATTCGAGGTAATGCAAGAAATCTAAGTAAAATTGTCATATTTCATAGTGCCTCTTACTTTGGCAATAGTATTTGTCATTTTATGAACTGGTAATTACTGTTTCATTGCCAAGTTTATTCGTTCTTTTCTTTCAAGCATTTATTTCGTCGAGAGAAAACTTAAAAGGATGGCAGTGTTTAACCTTCATTACCCTTGGTGTCAGGAATACGAACCTTTACAGATTTTGAAAAGAGGGAAATGACTAAAAATATACCTGATGGTGTCTGTATTTTATTTATCGAGATATAACATATGATTGTACATATATCCAATCTTATCTCTCCGTTTTTAACCCCGAATACAGTGCATTTTTCTGTAATAAGTTGTAAAGGTTAAAAATGATGTTGGTTATGCTGGATGCGCGCGCACCTGTAGTCACAGTCGTTTATCATATCAAAACTAGCTTCGCGAATTAACTTGTTAATTGTTTCTTCAATAAAAAAATTTAACTACTTATTAATATTTTAATAACTAAAATACATATGACACAGCTGCCGGCTGTACATATCTGCAAATCTTATTTTCATTTTCATCGAAAGCACAATAGTTTCTGTTTTGGTGAAGGGTGATTCTCCAACGGCCAATAGATGGCTCTAGTAGTATCCTTTTCTGAAAAAATAATTAAATCAAACTCGCTGGGTTGCCAACAATAAAAGAATCTATTACGGATTATTTTTTATGAGAATTAATTTTTCTCAGCCTGAATTAAACAATGTAAAGGAAACTGTTATTAATCTAGTATTTCTTGTTCAATAAATCTCTCGTGAAGCGACACCCTGACTCTTGTTTATGTAATTTGAGATTTTCAGAAGTTGGTACTTTTGACTTTTTCAGTTGCCACTAAAGGTAAATATTACGATTCCTTTACATTTTATTTTGGCTAAATTCTGCTTATTCAGAGATGCAGCTTTGAGAGACAAAACATTATAGAATAATACATTCAGTAAAATAGTTTTGCATCAACAAATTTCCTTGGGTTACCTAGTATCACAAGAAATTAAATACAGGAATTACTACATTTAAATCCCGTTGGTACCTGCGATCAGGATACCCAACATTGTTGTGTTCGAGGTAAAATGAGAAATCTAAGTAAAATTGCCATATTTCATAGTGCCTCTTACTATGAAAATAGTATTCGTCAATTTATTAACTAGTAGTTACTGTTTCATTGCCAAATTTATTCGTTCTTCTGGCTTTCAGGCATTTATTTCGTCGAGAGAAAACTTGAAAGGATGGCAGAGTTTAACCTTCCTTACCCTTGGTGCCAGGAATACGAACCTTTGCAGATTGTGAAAAGAGGGAAATGACTAAAAATATACCTCATGGTGTCTGTATTTTATTTATTGAGATATAAAATAATATTGTACATAAATACAATCTTATCTCTCCGTTTTTAGCCCAGAATAGAAGTGTATTTATCTGTAATAAGTTGTAACCTGTTAAAAACGTTGTTGGTTATGCTGGATGCGCGCGCACCTGTAGTCCCAGTCTTTATCATATCAAAACTAACTTCGCGAATTAACTTGTAAAGTGTTTCTCCAATAAAAACTTTAATTACTTATTAATATTTTAATAACTAAAATATATAGGACACAGCTGCCGCCTGTATATATCTGCAAATCTTATTTTCATTTTCATCGAAAGCACAATAGTTTCTGTTTTGGTGAAGGGTGATTCTCCAACGGCCAATAGATGGCTCTAGTAGTATCCTTTTCTGAAAAAATAATTAGATCAAACTCGCTGGGTGGCCAACATAAAAAGAATCTCTTACGGATTATTTTTTTGAGAATGAATTTTTCTCAGCCTGAATTAAATACTAAAAAGGAAACTGTTATTAATCCAGTATTTCTTGTTCAATAAATCTCTCGTGAAGCGACACCCTGACTCTTGTTTATCTAATTTGAGATTTACAGAAGTTGGTACTTCTGACTTTTCAGTTGCCACTAAAGGTAAATATTACGATTCCTTTACATTTTATTTTGGCTAAATTTTGCTTATTCAGAGATGCTGCTATGAGAGACAAAACATTATAGAATAATATACTTAGTAAAATAGTTTTACATCAACAAATTTCCTTGGGTTTGCTAGTATCGCAAGAAATTAAATAAAGGAAATACTACATTTAAATCCCGTTGGTACCTGCGATCAGGATATCCAACATAGTTGTGTTCGAGGTAAAATGAGAAATCTAAGTAAAATTGCCATATTTCATAGTGCCTCTTGCTATGAAAAAAGTATTCGTCATTTTATTAACTGGTAGTTACTGTTTCATTGCCAAATTTATTCGTTCTTTTGGATTTCAGGCATTTATTTCGTCGAGAGAAAACTTGAAAGGATGGCAGAGTTTAACCTTCCTTACCCTTGGTGCCAGGAATACGAACCTTTGCAGATTGTGAAAAGAGGGAAATGACTAAAAATATACCTCATGGTTTCTGTATTTTATTTATCGAGATATAAAATAGTATTGCACATAAATACAATGTTATCTTTCCGTTTTTAGCCCCGAATAGAAGTGTATTTATCTGTAATAAGTTGTAACCTGTCAAAAACGTTGGTTATGCTGGATGCGCGCGCGCACCTGTAGTCACAGTATCAAAACTAACTTCGCGAATTAACTTGTAAAGTGTTTCTCCAATAAAAAACTTTAATTACTTATCAATATTTTAATAACTAAAATATATATGACACAGCTGCCGCCTGTATATATCTGCAAATCTTATTTTCATTTTCATCGAAAGCACAATAGTTTGTGTTTTGTTAAGAGTGATTCTCCAGTGGCCAACAGATGGTTCTAGTAGTATCCTTTTCGGAAAAAATAATTAGATCAAACTTGCGGAAGAAGGGTTGCCAACATAAAAAGAATCTCTTGCGGATTATTTTTCACGATAATGAATTTTTCTCAGCCTGAATTAAATACTAAAACGGAAACTATTATTAATCTACTATTTGTTGCTCAACAAATCTCTCATGAAGCGACGCCTTGACTCTTGTTACCATAATTTGAGATTTACAGAAGTTGGTATTTTTGACTTTTCAGTTGCCAAGAAAGGTAAACATTACGATTCCTTTAAATTTTATTTTGGGAACATTTTGTCTATAAGAGACAAATATTATAGAATGATACATTCAGTAAAATAGTTTTGCATCAACAATATTCCTTGGATTAGCTAATATCACAACAAATTAAATAAAAGAAATGCTACATTTAAATCCTGTATGTATTAGCCATCAGGATAGCCAACATTGTTGTGTTCGAAGTAATGCAAAAATCTAAGAAAATTGTCATATGTCATAGTGCCTCTTACTTTAGCAATAGTATTCGTCAGTTTATGAACTGGTAATTACGATTTCATTGCCAGGTTTATTCGTTCTTTTGGCTTTTATGCATTTATTTCGTCAAGAGAAAAATTTCGAAGGATGGCAGTGCTTAACCTCCCTTACTCTTAGAGCCAGGAATATGAACCTTTATAGATTTTGAAAAGAGGGAAATGACTGAAAATTTATGTCATGGTATCTGTATCTTATCTGTCAAGAGAGAAAATAGCATTAAACACAAATTCAAGACAATCTCTCTGTTTTTGTCCCCCAACAGAAGTGTATTTATCTGTAATAAGTTGTAACCAGTTAACAATGTTGTTGGTCATACTGGATGAGCGCGCACCTGTACGCCCAGCCGTTTATCATAATAAAACTAACTTTGCGAATTAACTTGTGGTGTGTTTCCTTAAAAAAAAGTTTTAATTACTTATTAACATTTCAATAATTAAAATATATACGACACAGCGGTCGTCTGTATATATCAGCAAATCTTATTTTGCTCTTCCCCGAAAGCATAATAGTTTCTATTTTGACGAAAAGTGATTCTCCAGTGGCCAATAGATGGCTCTAGTAGTATCATTTTGGAAAAAAAAAAAAGAGTTAAAACTTTTTGAAGCAGGGTGACCAACATAACAAGAAGATCTTGCGGATTATTTTATGCTGAGAATGAAGTTTTCTCAGCCTGTATCAGTTACTTAAAAGGGAACTGTTAATAATCTAGTATTTTTTGTTCAATAAATCTCTCATGAAGCGACACCCTGATTTTTCCTCTAATTTGAGAATTTGAGAAGTTGGTATTCTTGAAGTTTCAGTTGCCACTAAAGGTTAAAATTACGATTCCTTTACATTTTATTTTGGCAAAATTTTGCTTATTCAGAGATGCTTTTATGAAAGCAGAGACCTTATAGAATAATATATTAAGTAAAATAGTTTTGCATCAACAATATTCCTTGAATTAGCTAATATCACAAGAAATCAAATAAAGGAAATACTAATTCCAAATCCCGTAGGTATTGCAATCAGGATAGGCAACAGTGTTGTGTTCGAAGTAATATAAGAAAACTGAGTAAAATTGTCATTTCATGATGCCTCTTACTTTGACAATAGCATTTGTCAGTTTATGAACTGATAATCACGATTTCATTGCCAGGTTTATTCGTTCTTTTGGCTTTCGTGCATTTATTTCGTCGAGAGAAAACTTCAAAGGATGGCAGTCTTTCACCTTCCTTACCCTTGGGGCCAGGAATACGAACCTTTACAGATTCTGAAAAGAGAGGGATGGCTAAAAATATACCACATGTTGTCTGTATCTTATTTGTCAAGATAGAAAATAACATTAAACGTAAATCCAATCCTATCTATATGTTTTTGGCCCCGAAAAGAAGTGTATTTTTCTGCAATAAGTTGTCCCGGTTTAAAACTTTGTTGGTCATACTGGATGCGCGCGCACCTTAAGTCCCAGTCGTTTATCATATCAAAACTAACTTCGTGAATTAAATTGTGTAGTCTTTCTTTAAAAAAACCTTTAATTACTTATAAATATTTTAAAGATTAAATATATAAGACACAACTATCGCCAGTACATATCTGCAAATCTCACTTTGCTTTTCATGGAAAGCAAAATAGTTTCTGTTTTGATGAAGAGTGATTCTGCAGTGGCCAATAGATGGCTCTAGTAGTATCCTTTTTCGGAAAAAATAAAAAGATCAAACTTGTTGAAGTAAGATTACCAACGTAACTAGAAGCTCTTACAGATTATTTTCCATTGATAATAAACTTTTCTCAGCCTGGATTAAATATGAAAAGGAAACAGCCAATAATATACCATTTTTTCCAATGAATCTCTCATGAAGCGACTCTCTGACCTTTGTTCATCAAATTTAAGTTTATAAGAAGTTGGTATTCTTGAATTTTTAGTTGCCACTAAAGACAAAAATTAAGATTCCTTTACATTTTATTTTAGCTAAATTTTGCTTATTCAGAGATGCTGCCATGAGACAGAAAACCTTACAGAATGATATATTCAGTAAAATAGTTTTGCATCAATACTATTCATTGGATTAGCTAATATCGCAAGAAATTAAATAAGGGAAATCCTGCATTTAAATCCCGTTGGTATTTGCGATCAGGATAGCCAACATGTTGTGTTCGAGGTAATATAAGAAATCTAAGTAAAATTGCCATATTTCATAGTGCCTCTTACTTTGGCAATAGTATTTGTCATTTTATGAACTGGTAATTACGATTCAATTGCCAAGTTTATTCGTTCTTTTGGCTTCCAAGCATTTATTTCGTCGAGAGAGAACATCGAAGGATGGCAGTGTTTAACCTTCCTTGCCCTTGGTGCCAGGAATACGAACCTTTGCAGATTTTGAAAAGAGGGAAATGACTAAAAATACACCTCATGGTTTCTGTATTTTATTTATTGATATAAAATAATATTGTACATAAATCCAATCTTATCTCTCCGTTTTTAGCCACGAATAGAAGTGTATTTATCTGTAATAAGTTGTAACCGGTTAAAAATGTTGTTGGTTATGCTGGATGCGCGCGCACCTGTAGTCCCAGTCGTTTATCATATCAAAACTAGCTTTACGAATTAACTTGTAATAAGTTTCTTCAATAGAAAAACTTTAACAACTATTAATATTTCAATAACTAAACTATATATGACACAGCTGCCGCGTGTACATATCTGCAAATCTTATTTTCATTTTCATCAAAAGCACAATGGTTTCTGTTTTGGTGAACAGTGATTCTCCGGTGGCCAACAGATGGCTCTAGTAGTATCCTTTTCGGAAAAAATAATTGGATCAAACTTGCAGAAGAAGGGTTGCCAACATAAAAAGTATCTCTTACAGATTATTTTTCACGAGAATGAATTTTTCTCAGCCTGAATTAAACACTGTATAGGAAACTGATATCAATCTAGTACATCTTGTTCAATATATCTCTCATGAAGCGACACCCTGACTCTTGTTCATCTAATCTGGGATTTTCAGAAGTTGGTACTTTTGACTTTTCAGTTGCCACTAAAGGTAAACATTACGATTCCTTCATATTTTATTTTGGGAAAATGCTGCTTATTCAGAGATGCTGATATGAGACAGAAAACATTATGCAATAATATATTAAGTAAAATAGTTTTGCATCAACAAATTTCCTAGTATCGCAAGAAATTAAATAAAAGAAATACTACATTTAAATCCCGTTGGTATTTGCTATCAGGATAGCCAACATTGTTGTCTTCGAGGTAATATAAGAAATCTAAGTAAACTTGCCATATTTCATAGTGCCTCTTATATGAAAATAGTAGTCGTCATTTTATGAACTGGTAATTACTGTTTCATTGCCAAGTTTATTCGTTCTCTTGGCTTTCAGGCATTTATTTCGTCAAGAGAAAACTTCAAAGGATGGCAGAGTTTAACCTTCCTTACCCTTGGGGCCAGGAATACGAACCTTTACAGATTTGAAAAAGAGGGAAATGGCTAAAAATATAGTTCATGGTGTCTGTACGTTATTTATTGAGATATAAAATAATATTGTACATAAATCCAATCTTATCTTTTCTTTTTTAGCCACGAATAGAAGTGTATTTATCTGTAATAAGTTGCAACCGGTTAAAAATATTGTTGGTTATGCTGGATGCGCGCGCACCTGTAGTCACAGTCGTTTATCATATCAAAACTAACTTCGCGAATTAACTTGTAAAGTATTTCTTCAATAAAAAAATTAATTACTTATTAATATTTTAATATCTAAAAAATATATGACACAGCTACCGCATGTACATATCTGCAAATCTTATTTTCATTTTCATCAAAAGCACAATGGTTTCTGTTTTGGTGAACAGTGATTCTCCGGTGGCCAACAGATGGCTCTAGTAGTATCCTTTTCGGAAAAATAATTAGATCAAACTTGCAGAAGAAGGGTTGTCAACTTAAAAAGTATCTCTTACGGATTATTTTTCACGAGAATGAATTTTTCTCAGCCTGAATTAAACACTGTAAAGGAAACTGATAACATTCTAGTACATCTTGTTCAATATATCTCTCATGAAGCGACACCCTGACTCTTGTTCATCTAATCTGGGATTTTCAGAAGTTGGTACTTTTGACTTTTCAGTTGCCACTAAAGGTAAACATTACGATTCCTTTATATTTTATTTTGGGAAAATGCTCCTTATTCAGAGATGCTGCTATCAGACAGAAAACATTATGCAATAACATATTAAGTAAAATACTTTTGCATCAACATTTCCTTGGGTTAGCTAGTATTGCAAGAAATTAAATAAAGGAAATACTACATTTAAATCCCGTTGGTATTTGCGATCAGGATAGCCAACATTGTAGTGTTCGAGGTAATATAAGAAATCTAAGTAAAATTGCCATATTTCATAGTGCCTCTTACTTTGAAAATAGCATTCGTTATTTTATGAACTGGAAATTACTGTTTCATTGACAAGTTTATTCGTTCTTTTGGCTTTCAGGCATTTATTTCGTCGAGAGAGAACTTGGAAGGATGGCAGTGTTTAACCTTCCTTACCCTTGGTGCCAGGAATACGAACCTTGGCAGAGTTTGAAAAGAGGGAAATGACTAAAAATATACCTCATGGTGTCTGTATGTTATTTATTGAGATATAAAATAATATTGTACATAAATCCAATCTTATCTTTCCTTTTTTAGCCATGAATAGAAGTGTATTTATCTGTAATAAGTTGCAACCGGTTAAAAATGTTGTTGGTTATGCTGGATGCGCGTGCACCTGTAGTCACAGTATCAAAACTAACCGCGAATTAACTTGTAAAGTATTTCTTCAATAAAAAAAATTAATTACTTATTAATATTTCATTACCTAAAAAATATATGACACAGCTACCTCGTGTACATATCTGCAAATCTTATTTTCATTTTCATTGAAAGCACAATTGTTTCTGTTTTGGTGAAGAATGATTCTTCAGTGGCCAACAGATGGCTCTAGTAGTATCCTTTTCTGAAAAAATAATTAGATCAAACTTGCGGAAGAAGGGTTGCCAACATAAAAAGAATCTCTTGCGGATTATCTTTTACGAGAATGAATTTTTCTCAGCCTGAATTGAATACTAAAAAGGAAACTATTATTAATCTATTATTTCTAGCTCAATAAATCTCTCATGAAGCGACACCCTCACTCTTGTTCCCCTAATTTGTGATTTTCAGAAGTTGGTACTTTGGACTTTTTAGTTGCCATTAAAGGTAAACATTACGATTCTTTTACATTTTATTCTGGGAAAATGTTGCTTATTCAGAGATGCTGTTGTGAAAGAAAAAACAATATAGAATAATATATTCAGTAAAGCAGTTTTGCATCAACAATATTCCCTGGGTTAGCTAGTACCGCAAGAAATTAAATAAAGGAAATACTGCATTTAAATCCCGTTGATATTTGCGACCATGATGGACAACATTGTTGTGTTCGAAGTAATATAAGAAATGTAAGTAAAATTGTCATATTTCATAATGCCTCTTACTTTGACAATAGTATTTGTCAGCGTTTGATCTGGTAATTACGACCTCATTCCCAGGCTTATTCGTTCTTTTGGCTTTCATGAATTTATTTCGTCGAAAGGAAACTTCAAGGGATGGCAGTCTTTCACCTTCCTTACCCTTGGGGCCAGGAATAAGAACCTTTACAGATTTTAAAAAGAGAGAAATAACTAAAAATATACCAAATGGTGTCTGTATCTTATTTATCAAAATGGAAAATACCATTGTACATCAATACAATCCAATCTCTCCGTTTTTGTTCCCCAACAGAAGTGTATTCATCTGTAATAAGTTGCAACCGGTTAAAAATCTTGTTGGTCATACTGGATGAACGCGCACCTGTAGTCTCAGTCGTTTATCATATCAAAAGTAGCTTCGTGAATTAACTTGTGAAGTGTTTCTTTAAAACAAAACACTGTAATTACTTATTAATATTTTAATAACTAAAATATATATGGCACAGCGTTCGCCTGTACATGTCAGCAAATCTTATTTTGCTTTTTCCTCGAAAGCATAATAGCTTCTATTTTGACGAAGAGTGATTCTCCAGTGGCCAATAGATGGCTCTAGTAGTATCCTTTTGGAAAAAAATAGTTCAAACTTGTTGAAGTAGGGTGACCAACATAATAAGAAACTATTGCGGATTATTTTATACTGAGAATAAACTTTTCTCAGTATATTAATTACTTAAAAGGGAACTGTTATTAATCTAGCATTTTTTGTTCAATAAATCTCTCATGAAGCGACACCCTGACTTTTTTCCCTCTAATTTGAAGAATTTCAGAAGTTGGTATTCTTGAATTTACAGTTGCCACCAGAGGTAAAAATTACGATTCCTTTGCATTTTATTTTGGCAAAATTTTGCTTATTCAGAGATGCTTTTATGAGAGCAGAGACCTTATAGAATAATATATTCAGTAAAATAGTTTTGCATCAACAATATTCCTTTGGTTGCTAATATCGCAAAAAATTAAATAAAGGAAATACTAATTCTAAATCCCGTAGTATTTGCCATCAGGATGGACAACAGTGTTGTGTTCGAAGTAATGTAAAAAATGAGTAAAATTCTAATATGTCATAAAGCATTTTACTTTGACAATAGTATTTGTCAGTTTATGATCTGATGATCACGATTTTATTGCCAGTTTTGTTCGTTCTTTTGGCTCTCGTGCATTTTATTTCGTCGAGGGAAAACTTCAAAGGATGGCAGTCTTTCACCTTCCTTACCCTTGGGGCCAGGAATACGAACCTTTACAGATTCTGAAAAGCGAGAAATTTCTAGAAATATACCACACTGTGTCTGTATCTTATTTATGAATATAGGAAATAACATTAAACATAAGTCCAATCCAAACACTCTGTTTTTAGCCCCGAACAGAAATGTATTTATCTGCAATAGGTTGTGCCGGTTAAAAACTTTTTTGGCCATTTTGGATGTGCGGCACCTGTAGCCCCATTTGTTTATCATAACATAACTAACTTCGTGAATTAAATTGTGAAGTGTTTCTTTGAGAAAAAATTTAATTACTTATAAATATTTTAAAGTTTAAAATACACAAGACACAGTTGTCTCCTGTACATGTCTGCAAATCTTATTTTGCTTTCCATCAAAAGCACAAGAGTTTCTATTTTGCTGAAGCGTGATTCTCCAGTGGCCAATAGATGGCTCTAGTAGTAACCTTTTCGGAAAAAATAAATATATCAAAATTGTTGAAGTATGGTGACCAACGTAGCTAGAAGCTCTTGCTGATTATTTTACACTGATAATGAACGTTTTTCAGCCTGAATTAAATTCGAAAAAGGGAACTGTTATTTACCTAGTATTTTTTGTGCAATAAATTTCTCACAGAGCGACACCCTGACTTTTTTCCTCTAACTTTAGATTTTCAGAAGTTGGCACTCTTGACTTTTCAGTTGCCACTAAAGGCAAAAATTGTGATTCATTTATTCTGGCTAAATTTTGCTTATTCAGAGATACTGCTATGAGAGACAAAACATTATAGAATAATATATTCAGTAAAATAGTTCTGCATCATCAGTATCCCTTGGGTTAGCTAATACCACAAGAAATTAAATAAAAGAAATACATTTAAATCCCGTTGGTATTTGCCATCAGGATAGCCAACATAGTTGTGTTCGAAGTAATTTAAGAGATCTAGGTAAAATTGTCATATGTCATAGTGCCTCTTACTTTGACAATAGTATTTGTCAGTTTATGAACTGGTATTTACGATTTCATTGCCAAATTTATTCGTTCTTTTGGCTTTCAGGTATATATTAAGTCAAGAGAAAACTTCAGAGGAAGGCAGTCTTTCACCTTCCTTGCCCTTGGGTCCAGGAATGCGAACCTTTACAGATTTTGAAAAGAGGGAAATAACTAAAAATATACCTCATGTTGTCTGTATCTTATTTATCAAGATAGAAAATAAAACCGTAGATAACTCCAATGGTATCTCTCTGTTTTTGGCCCCGAACAGGAGTGTATTTATCTGTAATAAATTGTAACCGGTTAAAAAGGCTGTTGGTCATACTGGCTGAGCGCGCTCCTGTAGTCCCAGTCTTTATCATATCAAAACTAACTTCGCAAATTAACTTGCGCAGTGTTTCTTCAAAGAAACACTTTAATTACTTATTAATATTTTAATACATAAAATATATAGAACAAAGCTGTCGCCTTTACAAATCTGGAAATTTTATTTTGCTTTTTATCGAAGGCATTATAGTTTATGTTTTGACGAAGAGTGATTCTGCAGTGGCCAATAGATGGCTCTAATAGTATCCTTTTTGGCATAAATAAATATATAAAACTTGTTGAAGTAGGGTTACCAACATAACAAGGGGGTCTTGCGGATTATTTTACATTGATAATTAACTATTCTTAGCCAGAATTAAATACTAAAAAGGAAACTTTTAATAATCTAGTATTTTTGGTTCAATAAATCTCTCATGAAGGGACACCCTAACTTTTGTTCATCTAATTTGAGATTTTCAGGAGTTGGTACTTTTGACTTTTCAGTTGCCACTAAAGGTAAACATTACGATTCCTTTACATTTTATTTTGGCTAAACTTTTCTTATTCAGAGATGCTGCTAAGAAAGACAAAACCTTATAGAATGATACATCCAGAAAAATAGTTTTGCATCAACAATATTCCTTGGGCTAGCTAATATCGGATGAAATTAAATAAAAGCAATAATACATTTAAATCCCGTTGGTATTTGCCATCAGGATAGCCAACACTGTTGCGTTCAAAGTAATGTAAAACATCTCAATAAAATTGTCGTTTGTCACGATGCCTCTTACTTTGCCAATAGTATTTGTCAGTTTATGAACTGGTATTTACGATTTCATTGCCAAGTTTATTCGTTCTTTTGGCTTTCAGGTATTTATTTCGTCCAGCGGAAACTTCAAAGGGTGGCAGTCTTTCACCTTCTTTACCCTTGGGGTCAGGA
Organism: Macrobrachium rosenbergii; assembly: GCF_040412425.1. Classification (NCBI taxonomy): domain Eukaryota; kingdom Metazoa; phylum Arthropoda; class Malacostraca; order Decapoda; family Palaemonidae; genus Macrobrachium; species Macrobrachium rosenbergii. Next base: position 21,258,233 of record NC_089765.1, on the reverse strand, counting down.
ATACAAACCTTTACAGATTTTCAGAAGAGGGAAATGACTAAAAATATACCTCATGGTGTCTGTATCTTATTTATCAAGATGGAAAGTAAGAGTATACATAAATCCAATCTTATCTCTCTGTTTTTACTTCCTAACAGAAGCTTATGAATCTGTAATAAGTTGTAACCGGTTAAAAACGCTGTTGGTCATTCTGGATGCGCGCACAGTATTGCCCGAGTCGTTTGTCATAAAAAAGCTAACACTATGAATTATCGTGTGATTTTTTTTTTAAACACTTTACTTAAATCATAATATTTTACCAAATCAAATATATATCTCACAGCCTTCGTCTTCAGGTATCTGCAAATTTTACTTTGCCTTTTATAGAAGACACAACAGTTTCTGTTTTGACAAAGTGTAATTCTCCAGGTGATAATAGATGGCCCTAGTAGTATCCTTTTCGGAATAAATAACTGGACCAATCCAGTTTTCAGTACCGGGTTTACGTATCACGTGATCGCCTGATCCATTACTTAACTGCCAAGAGAACAATTATAGCATCGTTAAAAGTCGAAAGTGGCCTTTACACTAGTTTCTGAAGGAGAGAATGAAGACGTTTTATGGATATTATTTTTCCTTTTCATTCATAAGGTTTAAATATCACTGATATGATTTGATATTTGCCAATGAAGAATTTTAGGAAATCAAGTGCTTCAGTAAATACTGTCTCTGTTATACTCAAAACACCAAGATTTTTTAACATTTTGGTTCTTCTCATATCAGTAGATAAACTTATAAATACACATATGAATATAAAACTAATAAATATATAAATGTATTCCAAGTACGACCTTGCACTTCAGGATGAATTCAGTTCAGGCTGCCTTGGGCTTCGGTCCTTGACTACTACTTCATGTCAGAGTGACCAGATCTTCGAGTATGACTTGGAACTCGAGTATGACTTGAATTCAAAGTATGACTTGAGGTTCGATTATAACGTGGAATTTTAGTATGACTTTAAATTAAAGTGATTCGATCTCCCTGCATGACTTGGACCTGAGTATGACTTGGTTTAGAGCACGACTGAGTTTCAAGTATGACTTGAACTTCGAGTATGATGTAGAATTTTAGTATGATATGACTTCAAATTAGGGTGATTTGAGCTTTCTGTATGACTTCAGTTTAGCTCATGAGCAGACTCAAGTATGACTTGAGGTTCTAGTATGACGTGGGCTTTTAGTAGGACTTCAAATTTGGATGATTTAAACTTGAAGAATGAGCTCAGCTATTTAAGAGTCCCTTAGTATCAATCCAGGCCAAGACCATATACAAGAAAGGGGATTTGTGCAGCACGTGAAAATAATTCTAATGCCTTGCTGATAAGCCTAGAGTTGTAAGAGGAGAAAAATATTAGAGTGGGCTGCTTGGTGATGTGTGTGTGTGTGTGTGCGTGTATGGGTCCATGTGTGTTTGTGGTGAAAATCTTACTAACTTCAGCACCTTCACTGAACACACCTTTGACCGACTCGAATGAGAAAACGCAAGATGCATATAAAAAACAGAAAATGTATTTTCCTTCAGTTTCATAATTTCATCTCTTCCTCTATGTCCACAAGAAATGCTCGGTTTCTCCCTCCCTCCCCACCGGCCCTCTCTCTCTCTCTCTCTCTCTCTCTCTCTCTCTCTCTCTCTCTCTCTCTCTCTCTCTCTCAAATCTAATACAGTCGGACAACGACGGCGGCAATCTACTGAAGATGTCACAGGAGCGATATCCCGCGCATCTTGAGGATTAGATGAGGATGCTTCCCTGGTGGTCTCCTGCTTGCTCTCTCTTATTAGGTGCAAGGGAAGAAGGACCTGAAATTGGGTCACAATTTGCTCCTCCCTCGGGGAGCAATCTCCTTGAAAATAAAGTTCCTCCGAGACGAAATGCCGCGCTCCACAGGATTCCGGCGCTATTTTTAACAGAACCTGAGATTTTTGTAATGTATGTATGTATGTATATATATATATATATATATATATATATATATATATATATATATATATATATATATAAATATATATATGTATGTATGTACTGTATATATATATATATATATATATATATATATATATATATATATATATATATATATATATATATATATATATATATATATATATATATATATATATATATATATATATATATATATATAAATATATTAATATATATAATATATATATATATATATATATATATATATATATATATATATATATATATATATATATATATATATATATATATATATTTATATATATTTACATACATACATAACCTGTGTCTAAGTTAGTGTAGTAATGAACGCTGAGCGTATAATAAAAATACGATTTTTAATGGGATGTTGTGTACCGATGTGAATTTCATTTGCTGAAAATAACATGAAGTTATTGAGATAGAATAATGTACGAATACGGAAGGAAATAAATAAGTTTATCATGAATTCTTGTTGGGTATTAATGACATCGATTTAGTGATCATCTGAACAGCAATACCGCGTGAATGTATTTGCGAAGGTTTTAGACCCTTCATGCAGATGTTAGTGCAACAGTAAACGAAACGCAGCTTGTGAAATATGTTTATGCATTAATTTCATCGAAATTGCTTCACTTGAAGGTTGATATCTGACGAGTGAAACTGTAATAATCAATATTCAGAAATATTCAGCATATAGCCGGGACATCAATAAGGCCAGAAAATAAATCATATTGTAATTAGTTAAAATTGCACGAAGGGAAATCCGATTAATAATGGTCAAGGAATTAAGGAAATAATGCAGAATAATGAGGCTCTGTGGATCAAGATAAATAAGTGGTAGTTTGATTGAAATGGCTTTGTAAGAAGTATTTAATCTGGTCCATACTCCCGTTCCCCAACCCCGTTTCACTAAAGGTAATACATTGATTATATTCCTTTATATATTATCACAGCACAGCAATAAAAATTGCTGGAAGAGCTCAGAAATCAATTTCTGGTACAAAATCCGCCGATAACCCTTTAATCAACATTGCCGCGAGCACTCGTGCATATTTTTTTACACCTAGACTTTTAAACTGTCTATTTCATTTCCATTTATAACTCCATTTAATCTAACCTTGATATTATAAATACGTATTTTACAATTTGTATTAAATATCATGTTAGATACAAATTCAGATGGATCCACACTATACAACACGATCTAGCTACTGGAAAGTTTTCCCCAAAAAAACAAATATCGTTCATTTCCAATCGAAACGGCAAATGCTTCGTACTACGCAATATCGTTTGTGCAATATTGTGAAAAATAACTTTATCCCGACGAGTATCGCAACACGAAAAATGTTTAGATGCGAAAAAGTTTACAGTGGCTTCGGAAATATATTAGAGTTTCTCTTTGAAATTGGAAATACACAATCCAGAAAGGCAAAGACCTGGTTTAAATAAAAAACTCATAAGGAATATATTATGTTCGCCCAAGGATCGATCTTTCTTCATTTGGCGTGGCTAACTTGCCATTATGTGCATATATTTTTTTGTATTAAGGAATATTTTTGAATTTCTAGATGTATTTTTTCTATGACCACGCATATTATTTTTGGATTGAGCGTTTGAGATCACTCTGGCTTTTTATTTCCCGCCGGCTGCTGCTTCAATAATATTCCAAGTGGGAGAGGTTAAATACTAAAATTTAATAGCTCGAAGCAGACTTTAAAGTCGAGATACTCTGCCAGATAAAATATGAATGAGTTTTTTCCAATGATTTTGAAATCTGTTGCCTTGCTTCATTTTTATGAAGGCTCTTTACAGTTTCAGATATTTTAGATTTAAACGTAAACAGTTATATTCTGCGATTGTTTAATTTAAATGTGAGACGGTTATATTACTTTCGCCTTAATTATTCAATTTTGCTTGCTGTCCTTTTTATAGGTAATTCTAATGTTCATTTGTCATTACATAAGCTAGGTCGCTTTGCTTGACCCCTATTTTTTATCACAATCCAATTTTTCTGTGAGACTTACTGATATTTAATTTTCCAGAGTCAGTGATCCACCAAGTTATTTATATAACATTCCAGTTATGTGCCTCCTTTTATTATTATTATTATTATTATTATTATTATTATTATTATTATTATTATTATTATTATTATTATTATTATATTATTATTATTATTATTATTATTATATTATCGTCTCATAATCTCATACTGATATACACTTCCCAGAAATATTATGGTTTACCTTACTTAACTAGTTCTAATATCAGAAAAATATGCCCCAAGGCCTTTATATCAAGTCATAAAAGTTTTCAACATTCAGTAATAAATATTATAGTAGAATGTTTGTTACTTAACATTTGCTTTTCCCATCATAACTTTATCAAGAAACTGTCTCAACAGTTCTTAAAGCTGCTTGGATATAGGATTCTAACCTTAAGTTCTTCTCCACCCTCTGTGCAACCTAGCACGGCCAATTAACTAAATCTACAGCATATGATTCATTGCTCAGGTCGAAAGCATTTCGATGGATTTTTCTTGATACGAGCATAAATCATCCAGTTCTCTTACACAGGGATGATCCTTCGTCACTTGTGTGTGTGTATATATATATATATATATATATATATATATATATATATATATATATATATATATATATATATATATATATATATATATATATATATATATATATATATATCAGTTTGCCTGACAATCACAACCAACAAACGAAATCTCTCCTCATACCAGCCCGTGAATAATTTCGTAAAAGGTTCTGGGGTACAAGTAATAATTATGAAATAAAACCCTTTGGATAGTCCGTCCCTAATGAATCTCTTGGGCAGCCTCTTTATTATGTCCCATCGACTCTGAAATACTCTTTAGGCTCTGTAAAGAGCCCGAGTGGGGAATAAAAGAGGTCTTCTATTTCCATTAAAGGAAACATGCTCATCAGGCGGAGCATTGAAGTCATAGAAATCCAGCTAACTTCTTATTACGTTCATTAATCTCTGCGACGATTCAATAGATGGACCGATGGCTGTAATTTATCGTTACTTATTTGCCGGTGAAAGAGAGATTTTATTGATGACGCCATTAATGTATGAAATGCAATGATGAATCTGAAGAGAGAGTGGTGCAATAAGTTAGGCTGGATTTTAAGCCCCTGCATGGCCTCTTCAGTTATCATATAATGTAAGCATGACTGTGTGCTTGCGTGCGTCTGTGTACCTGTCATATCAGAGAGAGAGAGAGAGAGAGAGAGAGAGAGAGAGAGAGAGAGAGAGAGAGAGAGAGAGAGAGATAAGCCTCGTATAATAAGTAAAATGATTATACGAGAGTAGTGACCCAAAGTTAAAGTATATCAATAAGTAGATTTCCTCTACAGTACATCCGTTCTGACGAATAGATTATGGTATTCATCACCTCAATTTCATATCACAACTACATTTAAAAGTTATCATCACGACATACGACTCGCATTGTTTCATCTAAAAGCTAAGAGAAAATTTGGGACCTTTAAACATGCAATCTTAAAAAAAGGAGTGTTATAATTATTTGGTTAAATAATTACGAACCCTCGAGATAATTTCTAAGATTCATCACAATCGTAGAAAAATAAAATGAATGTGAAGATAACAGAATGATGAAAAAGACATTTCTGGCATTCAAATTTATTTGTGCTCAAGAAAAAGGTCAAAATTATCAGTAATTTGGAAAACTAGTGTACCATGCTTTATGACACCTGCGTACCAAGTTTCATCCAAATAAAAAAAATGAAAGAATGACCTTTCAGTTTACCTGTGACCTAGAAAATACATCTAGGTAAACAAATATGTTGTGGAAACACGCACCAGCCCTGAGGTTACATAGTTATCAACTCCTAAAACGATACATTCGACACTGTCGAATTCTGAAAAGCAGAGGCTCTCGGATATCGTATCTTCTGACATATAATGGAAACGTATTGTTTCAGGCGTTGGCCTTTATATTTAAACCGAGACCATAAAATAGGTAAAAGTCAAAGGTATTTGGGGAAAATAACCACCAATACGCACCGAAAGTATTTACCAAATTATAAAAAAGAAAAATAATAGAGACACAGAAAAAAGTAAAAGGATACAAGGAGAAAAAATAACACCAAAACAAGTCTAATGGCAACAAGGCTGTATAAAAGTCCTGGCATTTCGACCAAAGGATACATTTGTCAAACTGAACGATTTAACCTGGCGTGCTTGAATACCCATTCATTTGATTCATCAGAGGATGCGTCTCTCCGCTTTATTAACATTTTTGGTAGGTGGATGTGAACGCAAGACCTTTTGATATTTAGTCCCCTTGCGACAGCTTATAAAATATATTTAGCTAAGACAAAGTGCAACAGTGAGAGTAATATTTTAGGCATTATCAAAATGCGCTGTTTCTCAGAGCCGTTAATGTTCTGTATTTATATCATCGTTATTAATTTTTTGAAAAATATTTGCAGATCTCATCAGAAATTGCTCGATTTTGTTACGAAATGGTTACATCGGCATATTTACATCTGTAGCAAATAATTTGGAAGCAAGAAAAATTTATTAAAATTAAAAATATAATGAAATAACAAATTTCATGACTGGAATAAGTTAAATACGCTTATTTAAAAAAATTATTCTAATCATCACGATTTCAATAAAATAAATTTAAAATACAACAAATAAAATGGAACTAGAGAATGCAAAAGGAAAAATCTCTTAATACAACAATATATATGACCTCTATCTCTTAATACACGAAAACAAACGCAAATCTGGAGAGAGACAGAGAGAGAGAGAGAGAGAGAGAGAGAGAGAGAGAGAGAGAGAGATAACGCACCACAGACGAGTATTATATCCGTCACTTCTAGATTCTTTGTACTGATGCAGCAGGAATCACTGTATGAAGGCTATTGTCTAAGCAATTAACGACTGTTATGATATTTAATTTATTTCCCGTTAACACGCATACACACATAAATTATATATATGTATATATATATATATATATATATATATATATATATATATATATATATATATATATATATATATATATATATATATATATTAAGGGTAATTGCATTTGTACCGTCACCAGAATTTTAGTTATCTTTGTATGTTAATATCGGACGAAAAACTATATAAAAGGTTCTCTGTCATTTTATTTATTTATTCATTCATTTTTTTGTCACAGCCACTGCAAATCCGTGGGCTTTTCAAACGGCTGCTAACTGGCAATCTGGACCTAAAACCATTGTTTTCTCGCGGACGGAAAAGTACATCAGAGTGACCCTCTGACCTAAGTAAGAGAATGCTCCATGGATTAAAGGATGAAGCACTTGTTTGCTTTCGAAGCTTTGGGTACAACGTGTATATGAAAAGGAGAATATAAAACTAATAGAACGATGAATATAAAACGTTTCCTGTGTTGTATAATGTGGATAATATATATACGAAATTCTTTACATTCTTATATAAAGTTTTGTATCTATCATAATTGAAAAGAAATTATTGAAAGAAATTATATTCAGAAAGAGTTAATTTGAAATGAAAGGCAAATTCATAATTGTACGTAAAATGGTATTATTCACTCACACACACACACACACACACACACACACACACACACACACACACACACACACACACACACACATATATATATATATATATACATATATACATATATATATGTATATATATATATATATATGTATATATATATATATATATATATATATATATATATATATATATATATATATATATATATATATATATATATGTATCAATCATATATATGAAGGCACATATGTACAAAACATCTACTAGTTACTTATTCTACCTCGTTTTGGTCGAAATCTCTAAGTTTTAAAAGGACGAAGTGTTACTTGGACTTCCGTGCGAGCTCTCGCACCCCTTGAGGGAAAAGGAGCGTGGTTTGGTCAGCTTTTTTGGCGAGTTCCTCCTCCCGCAGGAGTCCACTATGTGATGCAACTCCCCGCTGCAGCATTACGAAAAATAAGATTTAACTTCAGAAGGAAAGATGGAAAAGATCGCTTCAAATTGCTCAATACCGTCATATCTAAACCCATTAGTTCCCTGCTTGTCTGAATGTAATAAAATTGATTTTAATAGTTAGAGGAAAACCAGTATAATTCTTATAGGCTTATGTAGTAAAATATACATGCTTTTCTTCTTGATTGGAATCCTTCGTATCTCAAAATCATAAATTAATTAACCAATAATAATGATAAAAGTCAGAGAAAGTTTGTTCTCATATGACTGATGGCAATGAGTCAGAAAACCATACTTACAGTTTGTCACTCTGCATCAGTTACACAGAGCTGTCTCTGAGGTCCACATATTGACTACCGCATGCAATATCATTCCAGGTTGAGCAGTCAGATTTATAAAATTACTCTATTCACTGGTTCCAATAGCATTAAAAACTGGAACAGTCGGAATTATGAAATAATTTTTACTCATTTGCCTGGAGTGAAAAAATAGCCGCATTTAGTCAGAGCTTTTAATCCAAAGAAAAACGTACTGTGTAATGAGCAGTAATTTTCATGTTTACTGACCGCAATTATCGTATTCTTAAAGCACTCTCATTCTCGGGAAGTAGGATTTCTCGCATTTGCATATCAGATCGCTGGTTAAGGAAACGTTTGAAAATAAATAAAGAGTAGTATGAACCGTATAAAAAATACCAAAAATGTTTGGATGAATTCCAAGAGGTAACTGTATGCCCACCTCTCCAACTAGCGCGTGGGAGAAGGAAAACATTTTTTTTTTCTTTTAAAGCTAAACCAATAATCTGAGTAAGAGGTTCTGGACAGGAATTATTTCAGGAATCATTGTTAACTTTCTTTTATTTCTTCCGAAAAAATAAATCTGAAGTACCCAAGATGGGGTTCTTCATCTTCTGGATAATAATACTAATAATAATTAGCCTTCGTAACTTCGCTTTACGAGAATTTTGGTGCCAATCTGGACCAGGGAATTCTCATACGTCAATTACTGGAGCAATGGAATGTTAGGAGAGAAGATTGTGACTTAGAAGATTGTGAAATGGACGCCAGAGAAAAAAAAATTACTTTCGAATGCGGTCTCCCTCTTCAATTTTATCATAGCTCCAGAGATCCAAAACACTTTTGACGTCACACAATGTAAATAATAAAAGGAAGATCTGACCAAGTCGTCGGGTCCTGTTATACCCCAGAGTGAGAAAATTTTTTGTAAAGCCTTGCGAATTGCTTTTCCGCGTTCTGGGGCAGAAAATGAACTGCTGATTGGGCTGGAGTCAAGAGGCTTTCAAGCCCAGAGCCAACTCTTCCAAGTGAAAATAGTTCATAAAATTATATAATAATAATGATAACAATAATAATACACAGAAATGTTAGCAATGATGAAAATAAGAAGAGCGTATTTGCAGTATACACTTAGTGAGCAACGTGAAGAAAATGAAAAAAAGAGAGCGGCCCTATAACACCATGTGAATTTTAATATGTACCATACATTTATATTTGGCGGGTGTGTGTGTGTGTGTGTGTGTTTGATATTTTTAGTCGTAGGGTACTCATCATTCATCATTTTACTAAATACCAAACAACAGAATGGAAATCATTATCAAGTCCCCATCATATCATAAACACGTTGGAATTGCCAAATTATCTATATATATCCGCTATATTTTGGTACAACAATAAGAAAATGAAATACGAGCTAACCATTCTACCTGGCAATAACGAATATTAAAAATTTGGTAAAAAAGCAACATATTTCCAAAGTCTAAATATTACATTAAAAAACCTGTAAACTAGTAAACAAAAAGACTAGAATTCGTTTCCAAATGAAAGATTTTTCTTTCAGATAACTAAGACATAAATCTCTTTAACTAAAGAGACAGCCAAAGCCTATCCTCACCATACAGAACGTTTTAATTTCTCATATCCATCGGGAGGCCATAGGAACGCTCTCACCTCCGCACCTGGCAGGCGTCTCTCATTCAGCTGAGGTGAACGGGGGAGAGGTTACATAAAACTGAATAAGAGCCTAACAAATGATCTTTCAATGAAATCTAAAATAGAAAAACAGTACTTATTTCCTGTCGTCTTATGTATGATCATTCTCTAGATCATGGTTTGCTTAATAAATTCGATTTCTAGTTAGTTATAGAATTCTGATACATAAACAGTGAAAATAAAATAAATTTATACTCCTCCGTATTTATGGATGATTATATGTATTCCTGATAAGAAACTAAACAGTTAACTAAAAAATATCTTTTTTAATGCTTCCTTACTGTTATTATTAACAAAATTAACTCATGATACAGTGAAATTATATATTTTTGCTTTTGGAGGATATGACTAAAATCTTATAGTGTATGCACGTAAGCATGTGCTTTCTCTGCTTGAGGAAACACCTTAAGTTCCCTTCCCGTCTCCATATCCACATTAAAAAAAAAGTCTACATTTTCTCTCTCTATCTTAATGATTACAGATATGCATAAGTATACAGATATGCATAAGTACTCACAGTACAATTTCAATTAAATTGGGAGACATAAATGTGATAAGACTGAGTAAAGGGCCCGAGAGTTGTTTATCTACTTCAAAGCAAGTGTGGAATTTCGAGCGTTCCAGACCAAACAATGAGTCGTTCACAATGCATTAGAGGGAATTCAGAAAGATGTTATAAGGAACTTCGTAAATTTCCATTCTGAGATATTCATTAAGCTCGAAAAGGGTTCTCAGTTGACAGAGGCCATTTATCTCAATTTCTTCAACCCCTACCTTCAACGATATCCTTATATAACAAAGAGTTGGCTACAGAATCCTGCACGTCACCAAACCTTTGCCGCCTAAAACACTTCAGTGGCGCTCTGCTAATATCTGAGTTTCCCTAATTCTATGATTATCCTCGTCTTTCATCTTACTCTAGATTCTAAAACACTCATATGAATCAGCAACGTCCTTTCTTTATTCATTTATGCAAACAATACCTTATTAAGCTGTTTTACACCCGTTGATTCTTCGTTTTCTCTTTACGTTCCTTGATATTCTGATTCTTCCTTGCTATTCTGTGTTTTCTCTGGCTTTGATTCCTCCAGAATTTACATAATTTGCCATAGGGCCAATCAGTTTTTATTTTGCATCACATCCTCCACTTACTATCGCCTTTTAAAAAATACATTCCAAAACATAAAAATCTCTTCCAGTCACCATCATTCGAACAGTTTCCACACCTCCTAGCTGAGTCAAGTTTCTCCACTCTTTCGAGAGTATTTTTTTAATGGATATTTCCCTTCTGCATTCCTTCTCACGTCTAACAAAAAGATTTTCCAGCCGGGTTTTCAAACATTCGCAGCCCGGCCAAATCGTTTTACACACCAATCCAATCAGTTTTTCGTTTTTCACGCGCAAGCATCACATGCTTATTCCATACCGCTTACGATTCAATAACCCATCCAGTAACTCCGAAAGCGCATTATACTTAGTTTTTATAGAAGAGCGTTTCCAGAAGAGGCCATTGCACTTAGGTTAATGGCATTATGACCACATTTCCCGAGGGAAATAAGGCCGCAGGCATCAACACTCGGGAAAGAGATCCAGCATTTATAGTTTTTCTTGTGTGTTCACAATGGGAGAATTTTCAGATAATTTCTTGAAATTCTCAACGTTTTTATGAATGTTCCCAGTGCCATTTAAAAACATTATCAATATTATTAATCTGATAACTTTGTTTCTGTAGAATTATAAATCAATGGGTTTTTATATCTTTTTTTAATATTAGATCATTTTAATTGTTTTGCCATCACGAAGACATTTCCACTTTCACTTGAGTGAGAATTGTATTTAATTTTTTATATTAAAATTAATAATGATTTTAATGAAGAAACAAATTCACGGTTATGTATATGTACATATATTTAAAGATAAAACTGTCCAGTTTCATCTTTAAATATATGTACATACATATACATAACTGTGGATTTGTTTCTCTATTTTAACTCATGTTACTATGAGTATTCTTTAATGATTTTAATGTAACTAACGGGAAGTAACAATCGTCATTTAATTACTTATCAGAATAATGTTACCAAGAGGACAGAGGGGATACTTCACACACACATAACACACACACACACACACACACACACATATATATATATATATATATACACATATATATATATATATATATATATATATATATATATATGTGTGTGTGTGTGTGTGTGTGTGTGTGTGTGTGTGTATGTATATATGTGTGTGTGTCTGTAAAAGTGTTCCCTCTTTCTCCTTGGTTGGTAGGCCCCGGAAGGTGTTAACCTTCTTTTTCCAGGAAGTCTGTTTATGGTGAGGCTGCTAACTTAATGTCTTACCTTACCCTGCTTACACCCCATCAAAGTAACCTAACCACCGTAACTTAATGCATGGGGTCTACAAAGGCACAGTGAGATTATTTTTTATTATGTGCCACGAGCGAGCAAATTTTATATCAGTAAAAGAGCCCTAATATATTGGAATTCTTAACAATTTGTATTAAGAAAGGCCTAAGCTCAATCAAGTAGGAATACGTATTTGAGGCGCCCATTGTCAATTCATTACAGAAGTTACTTGGTCTTGTTTTATTTTTTTCGAAGGTTCATTAGTATTTTGTAAAGTTGATAATGTTATGAAAAATGAAATATTTAAAGAACCAACATTTAAAAGAGTCTTTTCCCTCGTAAGACAACGTAGTTAATTACTCTTCATAACAGTAGGCTGTTTAATGCATTGCCTATTTGTAAATACTAGCAATTGGATAGTTGACCTTTACTCTTGTGTATGTACGCTTTTTTTTTTTTTTACCAGAAGAATGTAATGTTACAGTATTGTATTTTTTCTCCTCTCTGTTACTGTGATCAGTTCTTGAATAAAGAAGAAAGCTCAGGGTCTACGATCTTTCCTTTCATCTTTTCCTGCGGGCGCTTCTCATATAGCTGACAATACGAGTAAAATAAGTAACATTGATTTTTAGAGTCTTCAAGATACACGAGTTACAACGGCTATTTATATATTTTTCATATTACCACAAACTAATATTTTTCGTTTACTTTCATATCAGTCGTATTTCATGGCAACCTTTTGATATTACAATTGACGAAGCAATATTGCAATTTCTTCTTGAAACAAATACCTCATTTCCGGGTAGAATCTGAGTTTTATATCACTGCATGAGACTTGATCTACAGAACATGCCATCGAATTATCATAATCTTCAACACCTCTTAACTTAAGAATAAAGCACATTAATTCACATTAGTGATGTTTTTGTTTCCACACACGACAAAAGTTCGCAATTCACTATCACAGCTCTCCCTCACATCGCGAGCGAGCGAGGTGGGGGTGAGGAGGAGGCGGTAGCGGGAAATTAATTGGGGACTGTCAGATGGCAAGTTGGTAGCGAGTTATTGAATAGGGGATGCCGGGTCTCCCCAAGACTCAGACATTCATCAGTGTTGTTGTCTTTGGAGTCGACATTATTTTCTTCGTTGCTGTCGTCAGCAACCAACAAGATTTTTCGTAATTTCCTGATTAAGCTGTATATAAGAATGTTTAGTACTTTTCTATGCTTTAACTAAGCAAATGAACCACGTTTCGGGATGGTAAACCATATTTTTTGTAGGGAAAACTTATGAAAATATGACACTCAGGAGAAAGGAATCTTTAAACATCAAATTCATGTTGGTAATGTGTTTGGCACTTTACAGTATATTAAATATACATATAAACCCTGATTTGTATCACTTAAAATTAGGTAAACGGATACTTTATTATGCTGACAATGAGTAATTGGAGAAACTAAGTATTTTGCAACGTTACTTAATACCAGTAACCTTCTCTAATCAAAACACCCGAGGGAGAAGTACATACGAGGCTAATAACGAGATAATTAGAAGCGATCAGGAAGCCAAAGAAAAGACACAATCGGAAGAGCAACCTGTCTTGAAACCTACAACATGCCAAAAACAAAAAAGTGCTTTTGGAACAGATGCCCGTTATTGAACAGGGTATATTCTCCCCCTTCAGTCGAAAAAAAAGAAGGAAAAAAAATCTGTCACGTCAGAGTGGTCTCAATCGAACCTTCGAATCTGCATTCTTTGTTCGTCCAGATTAACCCTCTCCCCTGGTTTTCTCTAATGGTACTTTCTTTCTTTCTTTCTTTTTTTTTAGGGAATCAATCTATGGAAATAGGGGACCCGTTCGCTCTCCTGTTATTTAGTCCAGTAGCACCAAAGCCAAAAAAAAAACACTATTCCCCTTTCCCTGTTACACTGTTGTAATTAGAAAACCATAGATTGATCGAGCTAATAGCTGTTTTTTTTTCTCTCTCTCTTCTAGTCTCCAAATCATTAGATTCCTCGTCTTGCTTCACTTTTTTTATGTTACCTTTTCTAATGTTTTTTTTAAGGGGGGTGGGCAAGATAGTCTCTTTTCTCTTTTATCCTTCTATGTACTTCCCTGTAAGCTATTTCCTTTTGTCCTTTTAACTAGGCTCAAAATACTTTGCTGTCACCAGTCAGTTGATTTTATCATCTAAAATAAACAATCCATATTAGAAAATTTAGTTCGATATATATGATAAATTATAAGTAAATATTAAATTGAGGGTTATTCTCAGGGGAAAACTTTACAGAATCTATTAGTAAATGGCAGCTTTAGCTTAGAAGGGTGGGGTCATTGTCGCTTTCTCTTTATGCACATATGGACTTTAGTATTCGAATCAGAATTCCCTGCAACAAGAAAATCTGATAAATAGTCAGTTTACGTTGTAATATCGTCTCGAGAGTGGGGGAAAAAAGTTTAATTCGTCGGTCAAAGATGATTTAATCCCTAACAAGAGACGGTCAATTATCAAAAAATAACATTGGCAAATACCCCAAATGGTCAGCAGGAAATTTTGCAGTGCCATGGCCTGGAAGGTAAAAACTCTTTATATTCCATTTAACAGCGTCTTTGCAACTTTGCAAAGTTACCATAAAACGCTTCGTCCAGATGTGAAACAGAGAGAAGTCAAGTCAAGAGGATAAGAATGCTAATTGTATGACCAACGTAGAAAATGATAACAGAGAAGGTTTCGTGAAGGGGAAAGGGTCCACTTTCGAAAATAAGCCGTAAATAAATCGTATAACCTCAGTCTGCGGCACACTTCAAACGTCTCAGTTATCTGATCTAGTCAAGGCGGTATTTGTAAGCTATGTATCTCTGTGCAGTTTCATTACGTCTTCTATTGAGTTAATTGACTTCCTGAAGACTGTCCGATGATGCTGTAACACACTGAATCAACAAGGAACTCAGCCACGATCATCTTGTTGAAATCAGCAACATGGTTCTGAATCAGATCTATAGATCGGGTGATGTGTTTCGAATCATATGTTCCTGAATGCTTTTTTTTTTCAAAATATTTGTGACTTGTGAATATGACCCACTTCCAATATTGTGCATGTCTAACGAAGGGAAGAGCGCCTTCTAACCTGTAAAGCTGCTTCTTATGCTAACTGTATTAATAATATAGTCATCACAATCATGAGTAACAAAAACTAGATTTCATGTTTGCATACCGTAAAATGTTAGTGTTTGGTTTCTCGAGTTAAGTGGATGTTGTCGAACGTGTTTCCCTGCTCAGTATAATTGTAACACATAAAGAAAGCAATTTGTTCTTCTCTATATGAACCGCAAAGTTACTGATGTCAAACGATGTTTGATAGTTATAAAGAAAGCACAGTGGCTTCTTTGGCTAAACAATAAGCTGAATAAAAGCTGCCCTATATCGTCTAGTAAGCGTGCAAAATTGGCACTTTTATCACGACTGATTTACTTTTTGAATAACAAACGTTCAACCACGGTAGGCAAATTAAGCAAAACTAATTTGCTCTTACTCCAGTTATATGGAATTTATATATCGAGATACTGATACGTAGTTTTGCAATGTTCTTTTCAATTATCTACTTATCTTAGCATAATGAACACTTATCCGTTGCAGCACGTATTAAACAAAGAACAGTCGCAATAAACGTACTTTTGTAAAAATTAATCCGAATAGAGATGATATTTAATTCACAGCAAATAATCACACATAAACGAATTCAGTTAGCCAATTTCTAAGATATTTTCCTTGAAATAATTAGTCGTATAAACAAATTTTGGAAGGTTAAACGTCTAAACTGTTCTCTCTCTCTCTCTCTCTCTCTCTCTCTCTCTCTCTCTCTCTCATCCTTCATCAGACATAATTATCAAGAATCCTACTTTTAATCGAATCTGGTAAACTTCCACCGGCTTTCATAAAAAACAACGAGTTCCCTAATGAAGTCTTTAGAAATGAAGTAGAGTTTTCTATCTTGAAAATTAAAATGTGTGAAATTTTAATTTTATGCCCAAGAATCTGCATTAGTTTTAATGAAGTGATTCATTCTAAAACAAAGAGGAAATTCGATGGTTTAAAAAAAATCCAGCACGCAAATACACACAAACATGAATTTTTTCATTTACAGAGAGTAAACATACACACACACATGCGTGGATACATACACACACACATTATATATGGATACATACATATATATATATATATATTATATATATATATATATATATATATATATATATATATATATATATATATATATATATATATATATATATATATATATATATATATATATATATATATATATATATATATATATATATATATATATATATATATATATATATATTGTCTAGTATGTATACATACATACATATATATGTCATTGTCTTTCTCACTTTGGGGGAAGAGCTTCACAAGAAAAATAAACTTCCGGTTCCTAGAAACTCTTTAGGGGTGACGCTGTTACCCCAACCCCCTTTTTCTTTACCCCAGCCGACGCTGGTCCTCGTTTACAGCTGGGTCGACTGGTGGGCGTCAAACTGGAAACGATCCAAAGATATAGCAAACGCGAAGCAAGCTCTGCACCACTCAACAACGACAATATCTTTGGTTGGTTGTAACGTATAAAAGTGGTTGAACGGGTTGCCACATACTTCCACCACATATAATTTTTAAGTTTTAGCTCTACTTTGTGGAAAAGGAATTTGTAAAAAAAGCCTCGACCAAAACAAAGTTGGATATTAATCGACTTTGCAAGAAGTTATACTTATTTTGAAGCTGTCTAGAAACCTATTATCCCGAACAGCGCTTTACGTCACGTTTGACCAAACACATTTTGATCTTGCACACTACTAGCCCTTGCTCTTAACTTTCACAAAGTTTCCCACTACAGAAAAAAGTTTATATTGAATAATGGAATTTTTTTTATCAAATTAGTTTTTCAGGAATTTAATATCTCTGCAGAAAGTGAACTTAGTAAGGAACAGTATTATGGTACAAATCAAGAAACTCATTTCAAAATCATGAATTATTTTTTAACTTAGTAAAGAAGAGTATTATGGAACATATCATGGAAGCCATTCCAAAATTATGATTTTTTTTTCTTTCCAGTATGATATTGTTTTATTATTTTTTTTTTTTTTTGCACACACCGAGGCATAACATATCCTACAAGGACGAGGTAGTGTCCAAAGCCAGCAGTAAATGTTACTGTAGAAGTGAGTCGCAAAACTTTTCACAACCAGGTTAATTTTGCAGGCGGCATAATTCACTGCGAGAAACTCCGGAAAACAGTTCTTGGAATTAGATCCAAAATCACTTATATTTAGTTTCAGTTGCTGACCTTTCTCCCAGCTGCATATTAACTTTCATTGGAGCGTGTAATAACGGGGCTAAAGTCTAGAAGGGATGATACACATACACACACACACACACACACACATATGTACATATATATATATATATATATATATATATATATATATATATATATATATATATATATATATATATATATATATATATATATATATATATATATGTATATGTGTGTGTGTGTGTGTGTGCATACATGTGTTTGTGCACATATATACATTCATACACACACACACACACACACACACATATATATATATATATATATATATATATATATATATATATATATATATATATATATATATATATATATATATGTGTGTGTGTGTGTGTGTGTGTGTGTGTGTGTGTGTGTGTGTACAAAGGTGCACGAGTGTTCTCAAACAGCGAGATGGTGGCTGTATCGTTAAAATGACTAGAGAAAGATATTTCAGAAAAAAGACTTGATGAAGTTCACGGTGAAAAAAGAAAGACTGTTTTTATGGAACTGGCCGTGAAATTAAAACGAATGACTATAAAGGAATAAGAAAAGCATAAAATGAAAAGCGGCCTGTCACAGCCCGTCAAAATGAACAGCAAAGCCCAGAATCTCTGCCCTCCAGTGCACGAAGAAGTTTATTGATGGTGCCGTCAAAGGAGAAAGGGAAAGGGAATAGGATATCGGTAAAGTAAGAGGTCTGGTGAAGGATAAGAGAAGGATACCCATCTATAAGTGAAAATATAAGTTGAAATGATTCTGTGGTTCACAGGTTACGTAAAAGGAAGCTCAAAGCAAATTCTTGACCAGAATAATTGCTAGAAGCTTAGGAACAATCCGATTAAATGATAAAACGCAATATGTGATTCTGAAGGCATTTCGTACTTTTCAGTTATCGCAAATAAAAATTCAGATTGCTTTTTCTGCAGCGAAGACAGAAAAAAAGATAACTGACACAATGATGATTTATTCAAAGGGGCTTCAGAATTTGAAAGCAAGTAAACAGTCGAGTGGTGATGAATTTTATGCTCCAGTCGCCAAGGAGAATCATCTTTTTTTAGGCAAGTTAATTTTGGTATGTTTACGTAACAGAGTGCGTGAAAAAGGTGAACTAAATATGGACGTTGAGAGTTACCTGAATTCTGAATGTCATACGTAGAAAGGAAGCAACAAATTACACTTTAATGGAGATATGAGCCTGTATTAAAAACAATCGCCTAAAGCTATGTAAATGTCAGGTATGAAATCACGAAGGTTACCCAGGAGCAGCTGGAGATCCCCAACCTTTGCCAAATTTGAGCGACCCCCTCCCCCACCCTTCCTCAAAAAAGAGGTCACCTTTATAAAAATTTTCACAAAGACCCGTACATAATTTTTTCGCGGAATCCTGCTATCAGACACAAAAACATACAAATAAACAGAAAGAAACTCGCCTGATTGAAAAATATAGCCTTGTTATGGGAGGGAACGATTTAAAAGGAAACATACATTCTTCTTACTTATCACAATGAACCGAGATCAAGTTTAAAGTTAATTTGAACTTCATAACAAAAGCTTTTATAAATCGGGACCCTTGCTATAGTATTTATCTGTCCTTTGGAATCTAAATGAGAGAAAAGAAAGTAAACATCAAGAAAAACGTTCCATGTTGTTCGGCCTCTGAACCACTTAAATGCTTAAATAAAGTAGATCAAAAATTTTGTATATTTTGATGGAAAAAAAAGAAAGCAATATATCTTACTTCATGAAAATAAATGGAAAGCAATGTTGATAGCTGCTACAAAACGAGAAGACGTTTCGAAGCAGAATAATTCGGAAGAGCACCTAGATTTGTGCAAATAACAATTTTTAATTGAATAAAAGTACACAAACGATCGTGACCTAATTTCACATACGTCTAGGTTTTGGAGAAAGTTTCCTATGAAGATAAAAGTAATTATTCATAAAAACCTGGAAATCTTTTCTTCAATGTAAGTAGCAGTATAGTAATTTTAATCTACATGGATTATCCATATAAAAACCTGTTAGTTTTGAGTTTTTATCTAATCCACAGAAAAACCTGTTACTTTCGAATTTTTATCTAATCCATACAAAAACCTGTTAGTTTTGAGTTTTTATCTAAGCCATACAAAAACCTGTTAGTTTCGAGTTTTTATCTAATCCATACAAAAACCTGTTAGCTTTGAGTTTTTATCTAATCCATACAAAAAACTGTTAGTTTCGAGTTTTTATCTAATCCATAGAAAAACCTGTTAGTTTTGAATTTTTATCTAATCCATATAAAAACTTGATTTTTTTATCTGATCCATACGAAAACATGTTAATTTTGAGTTTTTATCTAATCCACATAAAACCTGTTAGTTTTGAGTTTTTATATAGGTAAAATAATAGGAAATTTACTCTAAGGGGGTATTTCACTAAAATTCACTAAAAGGACACATTTCTTTTGAAATACTCAGAGACTTTAATACCTTGAAGGATATTGGGACGCGGGTGCTTCCTCCGTTCCTCGCAGGTAGCAGAGGTGAAAAGCGTTTCCCTTGTTGCAAGCGCCCACGTTGTTTGCAGAGACCAAGGGACATTGCACAGCAACGGCAAGAGCAATCCGATAATTAGATCTTGGCGGTTGGCTGGTTTTCCTTGGGTACGCAATGACATTTCTTCATTTTGCTACTACGTAATCTGATAGGTTTCATTTGGCATACAGGACTTTCTAGTTTTTTGTCACTGGTGAACCTGAAAGTAAAATTGAAATCATTGTATGCTTAGTGTTTCACTTTGTATCAGTTCTGGTACAGCTCAGCACTTATTTATTCCTGAATTTTTCCTACTTTTCGAAGATTTTACACTTGTGTATTACGTCTAACTTTTGTTAGTGTCGTTGAAGTTTGAATGCGTGTTGAAGAATAAGAATAGCCGAGCACCTATATGCTCTTGCGTATTTCATACATTTGAAAGAATCTGAATTTTTGTATTATTTTTCATTTTTTATTAGACAAAAACAAAAACGCCTACATTAATCGTTCATTTACCTGCCAAAAATACACAGTTCATCAGAAGTTTAAATTACCTACATAAATAATCCATGATGCCCAGGTCGACCACTCAACGCTTGCTGCACAATATACTCAGAATTTTACTTCTAGATAATAGAAGTTCTTCCTACCATCATTTTCTTGATGTTCCAACTCAGAATTTATTTTGTCTTCTTCTACTCCTTCCTCCCCACAAGTCGTTGTGAATTCTGAAAGTGCCTTGGAAACAGACCGTCTCTTTCTGAGTCACTGAATGGCGCATGCAGTGTTGTTTTTTTGGACATACTATTTGTACAATTTTTTTCATGATAACAACTGGTCCTCACCCGCTCTTGCATTCTTACTCCTTGCTTTGCATTCTGACTTAGTTAATCATTCTGAATCTGTAAGCCCTCAGTTAAGTCTTTCTGTGACTCTGAAAAACCTTCGAATTATATCCAGGGTCTCTCTGCTCGTATATGAATATATTCGGAGAGAAAAACATTCCTTGGGATAGCTACATTTTGAATAGGCAATTTTGATTGTCTGAGAAGGTACCTAGTAATATTATTTGTCAGTAATTTTTATCTGAAAAAGTAAATGCCACCATCAAGGAGGTGAAAAAGCATGACCCAGTCAGGTTACAAATATATATATATATATATATATATATATATATATATATATATATATATATATATATATATATATATATATATATATATATATATAAATATATATATATATATATATACACAACGACATTGACGTACATTCATTCTCAGTCTATCCTTGTCTAGGTCGCATTGGGGGAACTGCATATCCGGAAGCATTCGAACTTTTGTTCGGAGGTTAAGAATGTGTCCATTGTTTGG
>NC_089765.1:21216543-21229043 GCF_040412425.1 Macrobrachium rosenbergii | reverse complement strand
TCTAATTTAGTTAATCCTCCAGTCGGCATATTCAAAAGGTATTTACCTTTTTAGATGAAGTCTGAGCTACCAACCTGCTCATAGATACCCTCCCTGTGAAATGTGTGCAGGACCAGGTATACATACAGTATACTTAGTATACATAGTGGTCTGGTAAAACTAAGGTATACTTGTTCCTTTATAGTATACATAAAATATCAGTTATTTTCCACGGAAAACATTAGTATTAAGGAAAATTATATTCTTACTACCTTCTATCTTTTATGAATTTTTCTGGAAAATTGTATGTTCTTCTTCAAAAAAATAAACAGTGGCTATTTTTCAAGTAACATTATATCTATGAAGATTAAGGCAGAGACTCCTCTGACTAATAAATGACATTTTATTTTATTGTAGCTGTAGAAGTTGCTCACATCGAATTTGGTGTTATTTCTAATAAATACAGTATTTTTTTCAGTTTGTAAATAACGTCGCTGGGAATTATTCATGTGAACTCTTTGAAATTTAAAAGTTATCCAGTGAAGGTTTGGCTGACGGGAAATAAGTAATTTGCATTATATTAAGGCATTCATGAATCATCAACAGCTTGCAGACACTTGTCCTCTCTCCTTATTCATTTCTAATGGCACTAAATCGTGCGTTTTACTTACACAAACAGACAAAAAAGTATTGTTGATTTACATATAAAGCAAGATAGTGTTCAAACTTTATGATATTCCTTATAACTTGCAAAGTACTTGCGTCCTTTTTTCCCATAAAAGGAACAAAGAAGAGCCTGACAAAGAGCATAATCCTCGCCTTTTATCGAGGTGAGGGGCGCATGCCAAGGAAGATGGATAGGATGGAATTTCAGCCTCGCCAAAGAGGAATGTTAGTCTCTTAATGGTTTCCGACTCAAGCTCTAAGAATTCCCCCAGATGACTGACAGTCTATGCAAATTGGAGATTTTTCCGGAATTCCAACTGAGTCACGTATTCCTTGAGCCATATGAGATTTCTTAAAAAAAAAAAAAAAAAAAGGCTGGAAATCAGATTATGATATTATCCTCCATGCTGATGCTGAGCAAGGAAGGTATGTATCCATTTGCCTTGCTCATCTTCTTATTTTGAGAATCGTTGCAAATATTAAGGTACAGAATTATTCAGGGGTAGTGAGTCGATCATTTTTTTCTTTTATTTTCTAGTAATATTTTTTTCTGTATATTCCGTTCTAGTAATGCAACGAAATTTCAAAATACTGATATCATTGTATCTTAAAATCCTAATTTTTAAGGCAAATATTTTTCTGTCATTTCGTAAAAGAGGATGCTTATTTTTAGAGTATTCATAATCTCTCGACCTAAAAACCCCCATCGCATTAAACAGTCTACATCTTATGAATTTCATCCATCCCCATTAACATTCATCAGATTCCAATACCAAAATAAATCCTTAAAACATTATACTCGCCAACTACTTCACTTACTTTTTTACCTATCTTAAAATGCTTATTTGACATCATCCACACACACTCACACACGCACACATACACTTGCTTTTTGCTATCTTAGAAATGGCATAATAACGTGATGCATCTCTCACATTCCAAAATGAGAGTAGCACCTACCAAAGGACTGTGAACTCCTTGATGGGAAAAATGTCCCCCAATTAGCGAATGAATCTCATCACCAGAGGCAGTGGTAATCACATCTGCACTTTTCTGTAATAATAATAATAATAATAATAATAATAATAATAATAATAATAATAATAATAATAATAATAATGATAATAATAATAATGATAATAATAATAATAATAATGATAACAAATAATAATAATAATAATAATAATAATAATAATAATAATAATAATAATAATAATAATATGTCTTGTTAAAGAGGATGGCGGCATCATACGAATTGATGTTATATTGCAGTTTTTCTCAATTTTTCTTATAATTCGCTTCTCTTGCACGCTAATATTGGCCAACAACTGCCAGTGTTCATATTTTGGCGAATATAAACAGCGTTTGTTCTGCAGTTTTATTTTCTATAGAAGTGCAGGGTAGTGAAAACAGGTGCGGTAAATCCGTAGAATGTCCAGGAGCTCCTTTCGGAGTTTCTTCTGTCTTCTACAGATCCTCGGAGTTTCCTCTGTCGTCTCAGAGTCTTTCAGAGTTTCTTCTGTCGTCTCAGGGTCTTTCAGAGTTTCTTCTGTCGTCTCAGAGTCTTTCAGAGTTTCTGCTGTCGTCTCAGAGTCTTTCAGAGTTTCTTCTGTCGTCTCAGATTCTTGCAGAGTTTCTTCTGTCGTCTTGATCCTTTCGGAGTTTCTTCTGTCCTCTTAATCCTTTCGGAGCTTCTAATGTGGTCTGCCAGAAAGTCTACGGATTTACCGCACCAATTTACACTACCCTGCACTTTTCTAGAAAATAAAACTGCTGAATAAACGCTGTTTATATTCTCCAAAATATAGTAAATTGGCCAGTTGTTGACCAATATTAGCGGGCAAGAGAAGCGAATTGTAACAAAAAATGAGAAAACTCAATATAAGATCAATTTGCATGACGCAGCCATCCTTTTTAACAAGACATGTTAAGAGTGGGTCTGCTTCCTTCCAAATATAATAATAATAAAATATTCTCGTCAATCTTCGTGAAATGAAAGTTACTAAATGGCCGTAGGATTTGTACTTGCAGTCCCATACCCTGCGCTGTTACTGTAAACAAAAAAATAATGAACTGAGAAAAGACCAAGAGCCAAGCCTTGATGATTTTAATGTGATTATGTGTGGATATGGAGCAGGAAAGAATAAACGCAAGCTAGTAGATTTGCTTAAAGACAGAAAGAAAAAGTGTGTTTCCTTTAGTGAGTGTGATAAGCATTACAAAGGCAAAAAGGGTCTGAGTTCTGGTAGCTTAAAAATGTATAGGGAGGGAAGGGGTAGCTTTGCTGTAGTGTTAGGGAGACTCTGGGGACGGATGAAAGAGTAAAAATTTTCTACTTCGAGAATTGCATAGGAAAAAGTATGAAAAAATTAAGAATGTAAAAAAAAATAGAGTGAAAAATATTTTTCTAGGAAGTCTGATGGCGCCTGGGTGTGTCTGCAGAATATGAAAATATGGTTGTGCTGGAGGATTTTGATTTTAAAGCTTGTAGAAAAGAAAATGTGGAATTGTTTGAAGGCATGTGGTTCCCAGAGGAAATGAGGATAACAGAGCTAACATGGAAATAAAGTGTGGATGCTGAATAAAAGAACTGAGCGAGGCTTTGGAGTTTAATTGAAATGGGGAAATACACACAAAGAGCGATAAATAGTTTAGAGCAGGAGGATAGAGAGAGCAAGGTTTTATGAGAAAGTTCGGTTTTGTGGAAAGGATAGAGGATGATGTGTCGGCAAAGAAAGTGTACAGACAGGAAGTGAATGTTTAGATGAAGTGTAAAATGTAGTCTGTAAGAAGGACGTCAACATCCGAGAAGTAAGAGAACGTGGACATGATGAAAGTGAATAGCGTGTGTACGTGTGTGTGTGTGGAAGGTTTGATGCTCTCCAGTGTACAAGCATGAAGTTTCTGATTCATACTCTACAAATACAACACACACACACACACACACACACACACACACATATATATATATATATATATATATATATATATATATATATATATATATATATATATATATATATATATATATATATATATATATATATATATATATATATATATATATATATATATATATATATATATATGTGTGTGTGTGTGTGTGTATATATGTGTGTGTGTATGTGTGTGTGTGTGTGTGTGTATATATATATGCTATGTGTATATATATATAATATTTATATATATATATTATATATACACATACATACATATATAAACATCCCATTGACTTTTACAGTTCCATCAACTTGATATCCCCTGCAACAAGGCGTGCATCGTCGAGAGGATTACGTAAACAGAGTTTCCTCCATAAGGTGATAAACAATTTGGGAGTTTGTCCATCTCTCCTCCATCCATTGTCATATTTGGAGTTCCCTTCGTTCCCTTCCCCTCTCGCCACTTCACGTTTCCCCTTCCCCTCATCGCCCTACTTACTTCGTTTGAAAAAGAAGGACGCCATTTACTCTTCCCATTTACTCTTCCCTCGCTCGCGTTGTTGACATTTACATACATCCTCAACTGCGCTCGAAAATTAGATCTGATGCCGTTATTTATGCAAGCATAAACTTCCAATGTTTACGTTTACATTCTGATGTGCTGTCGAAGCTGACGGAGGCCATAAGTGGATTCTTTTTCAATTGGGGTTTTGAAATGAAAGTTAAAAATGGATTAATTTTGTGCTTCTTTTAAGTAAAATTCCACATATTATTTACTTAATGTAACTACGTCCATATATCTCTTCTAAACTGTCAAGAAACGAGGTTCTGGTGGATGTTCCTGAACCACAGTTAAATTGGGAATATTTTGACTATTATATACAGGGCAATATTTCTTGTTCTGTTTTAATTCCGATGATATTTTCATAAGAATACGGTAAAAATATTCAGAAAATTAACATACAGAGACAGCCTTTAACATAAATAAGACATACTATATCCAATGTTCAGGACAGGCACGTTATTTTGAGATATGATTAAAAATCTGTCATTATAATATGGAGAAATATGAGCGACTAACACATCGCAGAGTAGAAAGATTCCCTGTAGGAAAGGATGAATGGGAATATCTCTTTTAAGGTACTTGGTTTAGTTTGAGTAATGGATGAGGACATTTAAATTTGAAACTGGTAGAGTCGAAAAGTTTACAAATATTCCGTGTGTGAACATGAACATGTATAAGTAATGAATGATTCTGGGAACAAAACTGCTCATTGAAACAAAAAACATAGACAGGAATAATGTTAAATATGTGACATCAGCACTTAAGGAGAGAGAGAGAGAGAGAGAGAGAGAGAGAGAGAGAGAGAGAGAGAGAGAGAGAGAGAGAGAGAGAGAGAGAGAATGAACATACTTCATATAAATTTGATCTGTAAGAGGCATTTATGAAACCATCAAACGTTCTATTCCCGTCAACACTAGACTGTTCAGAAAATGAAGATTCACCTTTCAAATATAATTTTACAGGAGATATGAAGCCTCAAACTCAAATGAGTGTTTATTCTCGAAGTGAGAAAGTGCCATTTATAAAACTAAAAATACATCCTATTTATACTCCCTTTTGCTGAGGTCAATATTGAGCTTTGGGTTCTTTTTTTTTTATCTCTGGATAATGCACTCTATTTACGAAATGATTGTGACATCATAACCAGACTGTGGGCAACGAATGTTGGTATGGATGGTGAAAGATTGAGAGCTTTATTCATATCGAAATCTGGATGTAAATATAACTGATGACGGTAGAGCCAGAAAATGAGGGGAGTCACAGAACGGGGGAATCAAGGAAGGTAACAAGATATGTTGCAATGATTGTGAAGAGATTTCGAACGTCAGTGGATATCAAAGCTGACAGTGTCTGAATATATGAATGTATGATTAATGAGTCAGCCGTTCACTTAAGGAAATAGAGTGGGAAATTTTTAAGGAAAATGAGAAGTGATATATTGAAATTATTGAGATAAAGTGTCTGCATAGTATGTGGAACACAAAAAAAACATTAAAATAGTGAGGAATGTACAGATATGCAGAAGTAGTAAAAGCCAAGCTGAGTCTTCACAGTGAAAATAGGAAATTGGGCAAACGTCCAGTATAATATATATTTGTGTGTGTGTATGTATGAATGTATGTATGTATGTATGTGTGTGCGTATGCTTGAATACTATATCTATCTATCTATCTATATATATATATATATATATATATATATATATATATATATATATATATATATATATATGTGTATGTTGTATATATATGCACACACATGCATATATACTGTATATATGTGTACTTGAATACTCTTTTAAAAATGCAAATTTACCATTTGAAACAGAATATGATAGAGCAATATTTGATCTAAATTCCTTGATCAATTGAGAATTGAAAACTAAATAATCGCCATATACACATCATTGAATTTAAATTAAATTGGCAGTGAGTTTTTGCATTGTTCCCCTCCAGCAATCCTATTTAAGTTCCAGCATTTTATTTCCGTATTATACCCCTTTTATACTTTCTAAAAAAAATCCTTAAATAACATTTGTCTTCCAAGTCGCTAAGAAAGAATTTAAGGACTGACAAAACCTGGTCTTTTTCCAAGATATTTTTGGTATACTCGATCACAGGAGAAAGGATTCTAGCGATCCCATGAGATCCTTAACGAAGGCTATTGAATCTTTCATGCAAGAATTGTCCCTATTAAGTCTGTTTAATCCGATATGTCCTCAGGAGATTCACTATCAGCGAGGAGGTTCTGCATTACCAAGTAGGGGTGTTTGAGTTGTGTTTTGATTCTGGGAAAAATACCGATTTCTCTTTTCTAGAAAGTGCCCAGAATCTTAAGTGGCTGGGTATGTTATAATGGGATATATATATAGTATATATATATATATATATATATATGTGTGTGTGTGTGTGTGTGTGTGTGTGTGTGTGTGTTATTTGTAAGGCTTGAATTCTGTGAAAAAATTATTTGAAACAGCTAATGCAATGACAAATTTCTTTAACGTTTAGAAGTTAGGAAACTTTTACTTTGATATTTCTAAGAGGTAAGTAGTCATTCTTCATGTTATTTAATATATGTATAATCTATTGCCAATGATAAACGAATAAACAAGTTCCCATATTTTCTGCAACCATTGCAATGCTATAACAGAAATGTCTTTCTTGAATATACTTCTTAATATCCGGAACTGTCGTTCAGAGAATAACATATGACTATCAAGAAGGATATAGTCATACTATGAAATGCTCAGCTCTCTCTCTCTCTCTCTCTCTCTCTCTCTCTCTCTCTCTCTCTCTCTCTCTCTCTCTCTCTCTCTCTCTCTCCGTCCACTACGTATTGCTCTCCGAAGCAATTTTCCACTTCTGAAAAAATGCGACTGGAAACATGATTTCTCAATAGCCTTATGCAGATGCATGTTTATCTGTTTACCGTGAATAATATGCTTTGGTTTTCCTTAAATCGACTGTTTGTCTTGTTTCCCTGTCGAATGGCGGGTCGTTGTTTACTCTAGACAAAGGTTTCAGTTTTTGCTCCTGTTTACTCTAATTTTGCCGATTTCATTTCAGGCGGCATCATTGCCATATCTTACAACATAAACTTCTTATTCTTGGAAGTTGGTAAATTCTCCGACATACTTTTAATAAATGCATCTATGAATAAAAATACTTTAGAGAGCCATGGAAAATAGAGAGAGAGAGAGAGAGAGAGAGAGAGAGAGAGAGAGAGAGAGAGAGAGAGAGAGAGAGAGAGAGAGAGAGAGAGAGAGAGATGAATACATTTGGTCTGAATTTGAAAAAAATTTTGGGAAACATCTATTGTGACAAAACTGTCTTTCATACCTACCAGTGTACTAGGAGGTACATAATATAATAACAAAATCTTCCTGAGGGTAACTAGTACCTTTTCCATTAATGCTTCTGGTACATGCGTACGGTTGTTGGAAACTATCAACCACTAATATCCTCCAACAAAGTTTCACGAACGTTACCACATTATTGACAGAATTATTAGTAACAGAATTCGGTACCACGGAGTCATCTCCATTACAGCAAGTAGTACTTTTAGTCATGCGATTGTTTTATGTTTGTGTACACTTCTAACTGCATTAACTCTGCTTCTCTATTGTGATCTAGTTGTAGGGTATTTTCGTCCTAAGGTCTACAAAAGCATTATAAGTTTTGTTATTTATCGTAAAATTGAATACCTTATGGTTTCCAATAGTTTAACTAATACCAGTGTAGTTATATATGTCTTATGTGATTTTCGTCTGTATTAAATTTTCATATTACTTGATATGTGTGTTTTGAGTCAATTGTTTAACTTTAACGCAAGGTAAAACAAATAATGCCCAGAACGTAGACGTTTTTTCAAAGTCTACTATAACATATCTTGAAAACACTGTTGTTTGTTTTGTGGCAATCCTAGCATATTAAAGGGAATCACTTGATTTGGAGATGTTTTTATGCATGAACATGTAATTCGACTGACGACTACGACTCCGCTCAAAAATACAGATTTGGAAAAATATTCTACCACTGGAAAGAATTTGTTTGTTGTTTTATTATTTACATCCCGCATTTCAATAGATACAACATATAAGACCAGTCTTCTAATATCTTTATTTCTTTGGTGATTTAATTTTGGGTAAGCATATTCCGACTATATATCAGGTTAACTAGAGTAAATAGTATTATTTAAAAGAGAAAATTTTCGTCAGAAGCTGATTATCTGAAATGAAAACATGAAATTTCACTATGACCTCTTTTACGAAACGTATTTAAAATTACATACACATATTCTTGCTTACTTTTCAGGTCTTACTTCTTTTGTGTGTTACATAAGCACGGCATTATGCATGTAATATCATTAGAGTATTATTGCAGTTTTAATGAGAGTAGTGCGCACGAAGCATAATATTTTTGAGAAAGGTAGTCAAAAGAATATTTTTTCTTCCTTAGCCCGGAAAACGTAGTCTCAGGTTACGTCAAATACACCTGATGATAGCTGGTGCTGTAACAATAATCATTTTTACCAGGTGATCCGAATCTCAGCTTGTTACTTTAATCATTAATATTAACTTTTACCAGATGATCCGAATCTCAGGATGTTAATTTAATCATTGCTATTAACTTCTGTTTCCTTGAAATGGTAAACGTTGCTGAGAATTTAGGTACTTAGTAAATTGGGATTTCCATTATGTTTTATCACACAAATAAATAAAAATTGAACCAAGCGTTGAAGATGAGCGAATCTTAACGGAATTCTACGCTAGATGTTTTGATTTTTCAAAATCATTATTCATATTGAAAATATTATCACCTAAAAATCTATAAAGTAGAAAACCTTACAGCTTACACAAGCAATTTTCCCTCTTATTTTAATATGACAAAGGTTATTTAGTTCCGCTGGGTAACGATTTTTCTTGGTTAGTACGTGTAGCAGGTATAGGAAACATTATCCAATTTTTGTCTCAGTAAAAAATAAAAAAAATAAAAATATGCAGAGAATGATCTATGAATGCGCCAAATGTTTGTAGTTCATTTGCGTAAATCACTAGGCCGAGACACATCGCTCGCTGAAAAATAAAAACCCCAGTTTTTTTTTCAGAGAGGATTGCGCTTTTTTTTACATAAAAATTAACTTGAACACTTTAGATTAAAATACAAACGGATATGACACAGAAAATCAGTCCTATACGAAAGTCTCTCTGTCTGTCTCTCTCTTTCCCTCTCTCACAATATATATATATATATATATATATATATATATATATATATATATATATATATATATATATATATATATATATATATATATATGTAGAATTCAAGACTGGCTACCTCTTCCGTAATAACTGCTAAAGGAAAAATGTGTACGTTTAAGATCATGTAAGTGGGTGTAAGTTTAACTGTGTCTTTCTAAGTCAGATATATCAGTGTGTGTGTGTGTGTGTGTGTGTTTGTGAGAGAGAGAGAGAGAGAGAGAGAGAGAGAGAGAGAGAGAGAGAGAGAGAGAGAGAGAGAGAGAGAGAGATAGCGATGGTCGTTACTGAATAGCATCATAAGTTTATTAGTCTATCAAACCCTGGCAAAGAGCAACTTTAAAAAGGTGATGTGTCACTCATGTCTCAAATTACAAAGACGATGCCAAAGAGGAATTGATTCTTTTCACAAAGGCGATACCAGGTCTCTGACTTTCTCGCATTTGTTTGAGTATATGCATAACGATATTGAACAGAAGTACTTTGAACGGTATGAAGTCGAGTTTCGCTGTGTATTGAAACAGAGTAATGTTACGATGGCGAAGAAAACGAAGAAAAAAGTTACGAAACGTCTTGTAATGTTCCATAGAGCTCTGTTTATAATTGCTTATATATATATATATATATATATATATATATATATATATATATATATATATATATATATATATATATATATATATATATATATATATATATATATAAATCATATGTGAGTGCAAAGTAGATAGGAGTGATAGAGCATTTCACAAACTGCCTCAGCAAACAAAGACTGGATATTCAAAACCATTTTTTCTATTTCTTTTCATATAAAGCTCAAAGGACACAGAAAAACGCAAAGAAAAAAGAACCTGTGACCAAATAAAAGAAAATATCACGAAACATTCCAAAATAAAAAAAAAAAAAAAAACGCGGAGGACGAAAGCCCCAAAACCTTGAAATGGCTGTCATTGTATTATGGTCGCGACGTCCAAAACATGATGGACTCTCGGCTCAGGTTTTTGCTGAGCGAAATGACAATGATTTACGGTAAACGGACGTCGTTCTGTGATGTTTTTGACATGATGATGTTTTTTCCTTTACGGATCGATAGGTGATTTCCGGAGTCCTACCTGTTTTGACGCACGATGGCTCGGCCCCAATATTTCTAAAGCTGACGGCATTAGCATTTGCGTGAGTATTTTCGCAGAAACTACTTTATTTTTCCCTGTCTTTTTCGAGGGCTTATGTACGTGAGTATATGTGTGAGTTTTTGTATTATAGCAAAACAAATCCAATATTTTCAAATTCTATGTTAATAAATTCAACTCATAACAGAGGGTAGAAATAGTATCATGAATGGAAATTTGAATTCATTAAGAAAGGAAAATACCTTTAAACTTTATTTATGTGATTAAAATCACCTGAAGAGAAGCAGTACAAATACTATCATGACTGAAAGTTTGAATTTATTCTGAAAGGAAAATATTTTAAAACCTTATTAAGTGAATAAAATCATCTAGAAAAAAGGGTAGAAATAGTATCAAGATTGAAAATTTGGACATATTTGGCAAGGGGAAATTTTTCAAACCTTATTCATGTGAATAAATTCACCTCAAAAGAAAAGGTAGAAATAGTAACATGTCTGGAAATTTTGTATACTTAGGAAAAGATAATTAACAGGGAATTGAGAGATCCATAAAATAAGACAGGTCTATAATACATTATTTTTTCCATTACCCTTCATGTCATTTCATATCAGATATCAACGAGCCAATTTTGCTTTCCAATGCGCTAATATTCTAAACCTTAACCATGTGTCTTATTTTCATCACTGACTAAACATGAAAACCTAATGCAAACCTTCCTACAAAAACTAAAGTATAAGAAACTAAAGGAAGAAGAAGAAAATGGAATGCTGGGCGGATGCCACATAGCAAAATCTCTGGAAAAAATTCGTTTTTTTTTTTTTTGGGGGGAGGGGAAAGACTTTCCATTGAAGAATGGGGACCTTTCATCTCTCCTAGGAGGAATCTTCGAAAAGCGATGTTTATGGACGCCGAAAGCCGCGTGGAGATAATGCATAACTGTAGGAGACGAAAGATGCTGGCGTGGAAAATTGGGAGCCTGGCAGTATGGACTGAAACATGCTGGTATAAAAATGACAGGCTGCGAAATCATACGTTTTGGCGATATTAAATGATTAAAACCCTTGGTATGATCAGTCACTTTCAATATCTTGGCTCCACACTAGCAAAAGAGACAACTAAAGTAATAATAATAATAATAATAATAATAATAATAATAATAATAATAATAATAATAATAATAATAATAATAATAATAATAATAATAATACAAAAACGTGCGAGGCAAACAATTACAGTATTAGAATAAAGAATGGCGACGAAAACATTACGTTATTTTTCTCACACTCATAGAAAAATTAATAATGGTTTTGTGTGAGGTCCTAACAAAAAAATAAAATCTACATGATGGTGTTCAATTAACACAATGCATTTTAGTGACCCGATTAATCACTGACAGATATGAACTTCATAATGTTTTGTTTTGTTTCCTTCAACTCCATAAGGCCTAAAAACACTGTTCGAATGATTCATGTTTTGTAAATTTGTTATGATATCATGATTGGATTTCAGGCATTTAATAGGGAAAGATAATTGAATGGTTAATTGACAGGTCCAGACAATGCGAAAGAGAGGTTAACATTAATGAATTATAAAGCAATCAGCTTCGGTGATGTCTCATAAGTAATGTGACGAAAATGCCCCGTCCCCAAAAATACACACACACACACACACACACACACACACACACACACACACACACACACATATATATATATATATATATATATATATATATATATATATATATATACATATATATACATATATACAAATACATATGAATATGTATATGTATATATATGTATATATATACTGTATATATATAAATGTATATATTTTTTGGAGGGTGCATTTTCGTTACATTACTTATGAGACATCAACGAAGCTGCTTTACTTTACAATTCATTAATATTAAGGGCATGTATAATAAACTCCTCAGGACACCATGAATTGAAAAATGG
>NC_089765.1:21201543-21211543 GCF_040412425.1 Macrobrachium rosenbergii | reverse complement strand
ATAATAATAATAATAATAATAATAATAATAATAATAATAATAATAATAATAATAATAATAATAATAATAATACGTATATGCACAGTCATACAAATACACATTCACACAAAAATAAACACTCAGACACGCACATACACACATCAATATCTATTCGGGGTGGCTGCAGAAGCAAAGAACTAGAGTTACTGAAACATCAGTCCTGTCAGCAGAATTCTTTCATGGCCTAAGCTCTTATTACATCTTCGAATGAGATTCATCAGCAACATTCTTCTTCTTGCATATTAAGACTATTTCTTAACAGACTCTCTTCCATGTCATTTATCCTGCATTTTACAGATTCTTCTTTATCACCTAATTCTTTCAGCAAACTATCGTATTTAGTTCTGGCAACATGTCTCAACCACCTTGAACAATCCTCATACATCTCTTCATCTGCACTGTGTCCTTCGTTAATTCTTTCTATGTTAATTCTCATTCTTTTACTTCTTATTTCTCAAATAATACACCTTCTATTTGTTTTTCTTCCTTCTTATTTAACATCGAAGCTTAGTTTCTATAAAGGAGATATAGCTCAACAAATCCTTCATGCGTTCCAAATCTGACTTACATAAAAACTGCTTTTCTCTTACAAACTATTTTTATCCTTATGATTTAAACATTCTTTGACTCACGTTTCTGTTCTTCCTGCCGTTATTCATACAGTTACCAAATACACAACGAATCAAGGATTTCCAGTCTTCCATAATGCGGGTTAACCTTCATCGCATCGTCCGCAAACATCAATTATTCCACACGACATTCAAGGCCCATTTTCATGCCTCACAACTTTATTAATAAATCACATGCCCTTTCTCTGGTTTCTCGTACCGTTAAAATAATAAAGATCGCGAATATTTTAAAAGACATTCCGCACTATCGTATCCTGTCCACATATTTGTGATTTGGTTCCATCATTCAAATTCTTAATTGCTCTCAGCGAATTTTCGTCTATACCATATTCTTAGAATCATCTGTATTTCATCTCTACGATATTGGAGAATTATTCGTCTTTGCTATAATTAAAAAACTTCTCAGTTTTAGATCTTCAGTCGTCTGTCTTACTCTTTCCAGCAAATGTCTCTTATTATACATGTAATACGGCAACCCTTAATAATTTTAACGACCCTCCTAAACAATTTTGTTTAGAAAGTCATTAAGATCCTTGTCAATTCCTCAGAACAGGTTCTCAGACATCATTTACTTATGGAAGCCACCGAATCACAACTAGCTACTAACGATGCCATTCCACCTATCAGGCATTATATTCCAGGTGTTTGATAATCTTTTACCTCATTACTGCATTTTTACTAAATTACGATTGTTCCCCGATGTCTATTCATCTAATACAACCTGACACAGGCCAACTTTGTCTTTCATACATAGCGTAAAATAAGCTGGCACTAGAATAATTAGCCAGGCATTCATTTCGAAATGTCAGTCTGTGGTTCATCTCGTACGCTACCATCCAACTGGTCAGCATCCAGTGCTGGTTTTACTTTTTATGAGAGTAGTCTGACAGTGTTCGTACTTAATCCAGCAGACGTTCACTGTTGAGTAAAAGACACAATCACTAAATTATTCAGTGTTTATAAGCTGAACAATTAATGACAAATCTCATTAAAGGGGTTAATAGGGCCAAATTCATTAACTTTTATAATAAATTTGTCCCAGTTCAAAATATGGATGTAAAGAAACTTATCGATACAAATTATTTGACAACTATAATTAGGTGTCATCAGGTTGCTTAGAAGACATCCATACAAATGATAACAAAAAATATTTCACCCAGTCAGGGAGTAGCCATGAAACTTTACAGGGAAATGAGGTTTGATGTTAACACAATACTTCTCGTGATTATGAATCATATCTACTATCGTATATTGTCAGGTAAAATTAGATACCTTGCAAAAATTCCCTTTTCAGGAAATCATAGTTATAAGATACTGTGTAATTCATCATGTCATCCTCCTCCGCAGGAGAATATAAAAGATTAATATAAATATTTACTTTACTCGTCTTAAAAAGCTAACATATTAATGGTAAAAAATCCCATTCTGCCCGTAAGCATTGTCTACAACCTAAACGAAACCAGTTTTTCATTTGGGGTTTAATGTGAATAGTCTGTTTATAATTATGGTTTTTTCTTAGGGCATAAAGGCCATTTGCAGAGAACGTAACTTTTGAATTAAAACGTAACAATTAACTTTTAAGGATTTTTATTCCAGTGCAAAATATTTTTTGTGCATGGAATAGTGGCTCTCCTCTTTATATGCTTTGTGTTCACTTCAAATACGCTAAATTTTCCTCTTGACATTAGTGGCCAGCACCATAATCGTTTCACTAACAGTCACCAAATTTAATGCTAAGATCAACAGAAGTCTGTAGGATGAAACCTAGGATTTCTCTCTCTCTCTCTCTCTCTCTCTCTCTCTCTCTCTCTCTCTCTCTCTCTCTCTCTCTCTCTCTCTCTCTCACATCATCATTTAAGTGTTAATTTTCTAAATGAAGCATGAGAACTTCTCCTGGAAGAGGAAAATGTGTTTCGTGATATATTAAACTCATCAGAATAATACATTTGACCAAAGTGCCGCTTGTGTCCTTGAAACAAGAATAAATAAAAGACGACAGAGCAAAAAGCCTGCAGTGATATAAGACATGAGATTTTTATGAATTCAGCTTTTGTTAAATCACAGAACACATGATGAAAATGAGAACTCAGGCCCTTCACTAATGAGGGAAATGACTGAAATGTACGTGTTGCTTTATATAAACAGAGAAAAAGAATAATATTTTTCGGAAGAACTACTTTGTTTTTATGGAGAGAAGTCAACCTAAAGAAATGAGTCTATAATTACATTATGAGGTTTACATACATAGGGAACTTTAGAAAATAACAGTATTCCAATTTAAGACTCGTTAAGATGAGAGAAAACGAAAAGTGTATGTCCTCCAGATTTAAGTATCCACGAAAGTAGGTTAAATTTGCCGGCTTTTACCTGTAGCGAAAAAAATATTATACGTAGGAAAACTCCTAATGAGAAAACTAACTGAGAAAAGAGGTTTTTCTCTTGATAAAAAAGGAAGGCTAGACTTTAGCAAAATCGAATGCAAGCGTATGAAAACAGAGGTCAGGAAAATATAGTAATGAAATTAACATAAAACTGACAAATTATTAACTCAGATAAAATAAATCACCACCAAACGATGAAGAGACAATAAAGGTAATTTAATATTTACCAGCGAACATTAAGAGGCTATGGCACCATCGATGGTTGGCGTGCGCTGTCTTTACAAAGCTAAAGTACTTAACTTTGGCACTTAAGTTGGCCCAGCTGTTGCGCATAAAATGCTCCTAGCTAAGGAAAGCATAATTCAAAGGGAGAGATACTGGGGATACTGAACTCCACTGGCTATTTCAAGAAGCTTCCATTCCCCAGATGCGTAAAATTATTGAATAATCTGGCTGATAAAAATAGGGGAGTGGCTAAATTAAATTATATTAAATGGATTATGTGGGGGAGTCTTACTATGGATTATCAACAGCGGCCACAGGGATTTGAAGCTATTGTCTTGATCCTGCTTTTCAAGAACCTTGGGGCTTCTCGCACTTGAAGCAGTTCTCTCTCTCTCTCTCTCTCTCTCTCTCTCTCTCTCTCTCTCTCTCTCTCTCTCTCTCTCTCTCTCTCTTATCAGCTTACCCTTTGGTACTTACAAATATTATTCATTATGGCTCATTAGCCTAATTTACTTCATTTAACTATTCTTCACTTGATTCATTAAATGAAACTCATATAAAAAATTATTTCTAAGATAATTTCAGAAATTAATTCTCTCTCTCTCTCTCTCTCTCTCTCTCTCTCTCTCTCTCTCTCTCTCTCTCTCTCTTTGTGAAGAGAGTCAAGACGAACACACACACACACACACACACACACACACACACACACACACACACTCGCAGGAGCTGTTAGTGTGCTGGATTTTCATGCAAATGCTAGTGCACTTATATATGCAAATCTTATTTCATTAAGCCAAGCCTGGGAGCCCAAGCCAGAGGCGGCATCTTCCCGAAATCTTCTTTAGCCAAGGTTTTTGAAGGTTTGTGGTAATTGTGCCTGTCGGGTGATGCGCCTGTTGTTGTGGGGACTGAGAGGAAGGAGGCAAAATTTCGTCAGTTTTGCCGTTACGTCCAAGATTATAATTATCTTCTCATTTTCCACTTTTGGCGAAATCTGAGAGTAAGCAGAGCCTTCGACATGGCAAAACAAACAATTCTTTACAGAAGTTTACAATAAGAAATTTATGAAGACAGTGGCCTTTTTGTAGCCAAATCTAAGAGTAAACAGACCCTTTAACTGAGGGCGAAATAAAGTACATTCACTACAGAGCTTTACAAAAGAAAATCTATGAAGGCAGTAACCTGCTCTGGCAAAATCTGAGACCAAACAGAGCCTTCAACATAGCAAAACAAACTAAATTCATTGTAGAAGTTTACTAAAGGAAATCTATGAACTCAGTGATATGCTGTGGCTAAATCTATGAGTAAATAGACTCTTTAACATCGGGCTAAACAACCTAAATTCTATAGTGTTTCACAAGAGGAAGTCTATGAAGACAGTGACCTGTTGTAGCTAAATCTTAGAGTAAACAGAGCCTTTATCAGAGGGTAAAATATATTATATTCAATACAGAGCTTTACAAGAGGAAATATATAAAGACAGTGACCTATTGCAGCTAAATCTAAGAGTAAACAGAGCCTTAAATAACGGGCAAAATAAAACAAAGCCTTCAATAGAGGCCGAAAAAATAATTCATTATCGAGCTTTACAAGAGGACATTGTTATAGCTAAATCTTAGAGTAAAGACAGCCTTGAACGGAGGGCAAAATAAAGCATATTCAATACAGAGCTTTACATGACAAAATCTATGAAGACAGTAACCTGTTCTGGCAAAATCTGTGAGTAAATAAATCTTTTAATACAGGGCAACATAAACTATATTCATCACAGAGCTTTACAAAAGGAAATCTAAGAAGACAGTAACCTGTTCTGGCCAGGTCTGAGTAAACAGAGTCTTCAGCAGAGCACAAAATACACTATGATCATTATAGAGCTATACAAGAGGAAATCTATGAAGACAGTAAATTGTTCTAGCTAAATCTAAGAGTAAACAAAACAGCCTTCAACCGAAGGCAAAATGAGCCTTATTCTTTACAAAGCGATACAAAAGGAAATATTTGAAGACAGAATTCTATTCGCAACACCACTGTCAGTCAGCGAGGTTAAATAATTAAAGGATTGGCCTTCAGGCAATGCTTGACGCATAGGCACATAATTTATGAAGGAATATTTTATGGAGTTAGGAAGAATAATCTCTCAGATTCGGACAAAGTCATGAATCTCTTTTATTCCAATACACTTTTCACACTGAAGACTGAAACGTCAGCGATATTTAATATCTGACATGATAATTTCAAAGCTTTCTCATCGTTTAAACAGTTTCCTTGAAATCTTCGCTTGACTCGAGAGCCATGAAGAAAAACATTCGCTTGATAAAAAGTGACACATTTTAAAACATGTTTGTCGTTAATTAAATTCATTACAGCAGCATTTCATAGATGCTTAGTGCAAAGTGTATTCTCACCCAAAGTCATTCAATGCCAGAAGGTAAAGACTATTTGAGTGAGGATATGTCTAGTTAGTTATGCACCTGAATAAATAATGTGTGTTGATTCTTTTTCCAATGACAGTGACACAATTAGGCATTTGAATCGAACGTTGAAATGGAATTTTGTGTATTGCATAAAGTCTTCGCAATAACCCAAAGCATAATGAAATTATAGCAACAGAAACCAGAGTCTAGGTTACTAGTTAAAGAAAGAAATACACGCCTGGAAAAGTATATATACAAAAATTACTGAATCAATTAGGCCTGACAATCTAATGGTTAAATGGGATTTTATTCCTTAGACAGTCATCATTATAAACAAGAGATTATAAAATTATGGCAATAAAACAAAAGTCCAGATAAGTACTTAAAGAAAGAATGAAATAAACGCCTGGGAAAATATACAATGACAGCAAAATCGAACGTCTGAATGAGATTACATGCATTAGACAGCCGACCATTGTAAACAAGAAAATACGGAATTATGGAAATAAAAACAATTGGGAAAGAAATAAACGCCTGGGAAAATATACAGCAAAGACCAATAAACAAGTGTTCGAGATAAACATGATTCTGTCCGGTGGCTCAACCATACGTCCTCCAATAAATGAACACACGCTTTGGTGATCAACATATATAGCGCACAGGAAATAAAAGCAAATTAACATTTCAGTAATCAAATATGACCATTAATAACGTACGTATGAGCAAACGTCAAGCTACAAAATGAAATTGCCGATCATCGCTGGACGTGGAAATGAAATTGTAGTCTAATCGGAATACATTAGCGTTTAATTGCCACATGGCCATGTTTAATTCCGTTCCGCACGAATGATCTGCCGGCTCTTTGTTTTTCTTTCAACTTTAATTATAATGACACATGTGGTGAAGATGAGGATTATGATTAGTATGCATATATAATTTAAATATATATATATATATATATATATATATATATATATATATATATATATATATATATATATATATAATATATATATATATATATATATATATATATATATATATATATATATATATATATATATATATATATATATATATATATACTATACATATATATATATATATATATACATTATACAGTATTATACATATATATATACATATATATATACATATATATGTATGTATATTACACGTTATTTCTTTTTTGAATATTGAAGCAACTGGCTTAGATGTATTTTGCTCTGCATATAAAAGTGCAAACAAGATTTATCTTATACTGCAGAGGATTAAGGGAGTGGGTTTAGTGCATAGGCCTGTGAATACTGGCTTACTGTAAACAGATGTTCTGAATCCTGAAGCATTTCTTTGACTGATGATATCAAGGGGAAATACTGTTATTCATTTCAAGTTCTCCAGTAAAATTTATATTCGGGTATTAATTAAGACAGAGAGCCAAATGGGCTACTGATTCTAAAAGAAAACATAAAAAGACAAGGACTTATAAAGCATTATATGAAATCATTCTCAAATTAAAATTCTTTAAAGTGACATTCCGTTTCCTTTTGCATCATTGCGAATGCAGCTGACTTTCAAGCAACAACTGCACTTCAAACAGAAGAGATCCGATCTCCTTTAATTAGTTAATTTGCTAATTACTTGGAATTTTGTTATTACGGCATCCGGGAGGGAATTAGTCTGATCAAACTCGACTCTGAATTTCATTCCTCATCTTCATAATAGCTCAGGTTCATTTGTAAGTTTTATTCGCGGTGAACCATTTCATTCTGTGATTGGGGAGAAGGTCTGGAAACTCGAAATTCACCGGAAGGCACAGAGAAGAGTCATCCCTTGGAGGCTGTGAAAATGAAAATTTGTATTTTTTGTTCCAGGGACATCGGCCTTTCTCTGAAATCTAAATGAAATAAAATAGTAGTAGAAAACTACTATTATTTCAATTCAGAAAAGGTGAAATTAAATTCTGAACAAAGCAGAGGAAGACAAAAATGAGTACATAATGA
Source organism: Macrobrachium rosenbergii (assembly GCF_040412425.1). Lineage (NCBI taxonomy): Eukaryota > Metazoa > Arthropoda > Malacostraca > Decapoda > Palaemonidae > Macrobrachium > Macrobrachium rosenbergii. The sequence continues at coordinate 21,203,852 of NC_089765.1, read as the reverse complement.
AGAGGGTCGAGAAAAAAAAGAAACAATTTTTAAGCACAGTATCTCCGCGAAGATCCTCGTATAAGAAGATAATTCACGAAAAATTAAAAGCAGTATCCTGTTTCAGTAACTATAGGGCACATCACGTTGATAATGTATGATAAAAGCTTGACGCTTCGAGGGATATAAACAGTTACACTAAAAAACAAATACTCAAACCCGTAAGACTGCAATTAACTCACTCATGCTACTGTTAATAGTAAAAGTACTAAAGCAACGGTGTACAAACTGCTTCGCCCTCGATTAAACTTACATGTTCACCATTTAAGCAGTAGAATAAATGGCGTATACATACGACATTATCCTTTCATGTGATTCCATCAAAGAAGTTTTATACGAATTTCATAGCACGCAACATTTCGTATCTATTGTAAACAATTTTTAGACTAGGTTTTTGTAAAGCTATTCCAACTGACCTTCCTTACAGTATTCTGAGTATCCAATTATTTTCCTTTTTGTGGCATAGTGTTTTTGCACTGGTATCTGGAGTTTCTTCATTTGACCTTCCTCCCTTTACTTAATTAGATTCAAAAGTTATTCAAAAAGAGACACAAAATATATTGAATATCATTCACCTGCAAACATTGTAAATTCCTAACGTACACAAAAATCCTGTTATAGTTAAAAGATCTACCTGTGAATCTCCCCAACCTCATTTACAAACATGTTTCAATCCAACCTCGATCTGAAATTCACATAAAACTCCTGGCGATAAAAGCTCAAATATCTTAAAACATGCAAAACCTACAATATTATCAACAGAACTGAGCCCTGTTTGCAGAAAAAGTTTAATCGACCATCTAACCGGTAGTCAAGGTCAGGTAAGGTAAGACTAATTAGGAGACGAGGTTAAGTAATCACACCTATTCAAGGCATATTATTTCAACCCCAAGGGAAATTTTGTTCGACAACTTTTTTTTTTTTTTTTTTTTTACAAGATAGTGGCACTAAGTTCATTATATTTTGTTGCATTTACTGGACGACGTCTTTGTGGAATAACGAGGTCATTATTCCCTTACTAATTAAAACTATATGAATAATATGAAAGGTTTCATATCTCAGTAATCAATGTGTCGATTCTTGAGGACAGTACAGATATATCAAAATGGGAATTGAAGATATACAAAAAAAGTAATATTGCGGTTTAATATCTCAGTAATCAGTGTGTTAATTCTTAAGGACAATACAGATATATCAAAATGGGAATTGAAGATATTATACAAAAAAGTAATATTGCCTTTAAAAAAAAGTTTAGCACTGGGAAATAGAAAAGGACTCTGTTGGCCACCGACCACTATGGAAAGGAATTCTTACTGAATGGTGAATGTAGTATAAAGTGCTTTTTCTCGAGCAAAAAATTTAGAAAAACGACTAAGTTCTGGTATACAATGGGTGGCCTCCGAGATATTTCAATGCAATAGCAATTGGCATGTTTACTTTTTAGCATGCACACGCGCAAGCACACATATGTACACACATACATGCATGCATACATACATACATACACACGTACATGCACCCTCACACACATATATATATATATATATATATACATATACATAATACATACATAATACATACATATACATGTGTGTGTATAATCTAATCATGAAAATATGGAATGTGATGAATATATAAATAAAGATGAATTTATAAATGGACAAACCGTAATGTGTCCCACTGTGCCTTTAACACGTAGAGATACAGGATAAAAGTCACTTCATCTTTCCTCTAAAAATACTCATCCACGTTTTTCTTCTTCTAAGGAATCTACACAATTTACTATCCATAAACGAATATTACTGGAGCGCTTTTCAAAAATGGTTATATTTACATTATCAAAGAGAAAAAATTTAATCGCTTGGTTTTGTTTGGCTGCGCGTAGTGCTTTCATTATTGTAAAAATTAAAGTTCACTAATTTACTGAAGACAAACGAGCATGTGACTATTATGCTAATATCTCTTGCTATTTATTTCGAAAATCAGAGCAATGAGAATTTTTTAATTAATCATGAACAATGGAATTATATATTTTCCAAAAAGGCTTAATTTCAAAACAAATAAAAGTGGAACTCAGTTATCATAAGAGTTCATGTACACGTCTAGGCAATATTCAAACCACAAAATGCTTACACATACTAAAAACATTAAACCACGTCTTCCCACGACAGACAAAGAATATTATGTCTGCAACCTCCTGAAGAAAAATTTAATACTGTTATCTGACGCAAGTGGAGTGAAGGAAAAGTTGAGATTAACCTGTTAAAATA
>NC_089765.1:21184043-21196543 GCF_040412425.1 Macrobrachium rosenbergii | reverse complement strand
CATCACATAAAAAGGTGACATAAGCAGAAACATTACACACACACACACACACACACACACACACACACACACACACACACACACATATATATATATATATATATATATATATATATATATATATATATATATATATATATATATATATATATATATATATATATATATATATATATATATATATATATATATATATATATATATATATATATATATATATATATATATATATATATATATATAGTACAGGGCCTGATTTCTACAGGAACATGCATATTTGAATATATATATATATATAGTGTATATAGTCCATATCATTTTTGCATATTTAATCCCAATCAGGTGTCTGTTTTTATCCCATATCATCAAAGTCCCTTTGGAGGTAAATTTTTCCAAGCTGAAGAGATTTCGATGTTGAGGAGCGCATGTGATTTAATATTTGAGACTAGTAATAAATTCACGTGTGAATATTTGTGAGGTATATCTCTACATGTATGAGTGTGATTACAGAACATGATCGTGATTGCATTGTGAAAGTATTTATGAAGCCTTATGTTGGTGTACCTGTCTTTTTATTCTCCTCCTTGCATATACGTCTGTCTTATTATAGTTAAATAACGTACAAGCCCAAAAATACAGTTCTCATGAGTTATTTTAACTAATATAATTCCTGTGAATCCATCTGCACTTGCCCAAGGTTTCTCAATGTTGATTATCAAACAGTTCACTGATTACATTTTCATTTAGTAACTGAATAACTAAAAGTATCATCAACTGCTTGATGTAATACCGAACTGGCCGTACTATAACATAGAGTATAAAAGCAGAATACCAACATCATGTAGAAAAATGTTACATTTATAAAAAAAAAAAAATATAAAAACTAATACTAAAATAACAAAAAAATCATTCTGAAACAAAACATAACTATTTCATCTTATTCTCCTCAGCGAGCTAGCAGCATGTTCTTCGCAGGCTAAGGAAGACCCGGGGAAATAAAACGACGGGAGTCTAACGAGGAAGGAGATGCCGATTTATCACGGTCACTTCTGTCATGTAGGATGAATGATGCTGAGTCAGACGGGACTAGTAATATTCGGGCTTGTCGGAGTGAAACTTTCGGGGCACAAAAGAATCTGGGGAGGTCTGTTTCTGTGTTCCTGCCGTACCGGTTGGGGTGTTTGGTAATTGGCTTGTATGTCTGTTTCTTTGTGTGTTTCGTCGCGTCTTTTTGGGTCAATCTGACCTTTGTATTTTGAAGTATATTATACAGTGGTGTGTCGATTTGATATTTCTCATTCAGTCCAGAAATAAAGTTACTACATATAAACACACATACACACACACACACACACACACACACACATATATATATATATATATATATATATATATATATATATATATATATATATATATATATATATATATATATATATATATATATATATGAGCGTGTGTGTGAACGTACAAGTAAAACATAAAGAACTAAAGAGTACAGTAACACCGCCCTTACTGTCATTAAGAACAAGCAAGGTGCGAGAACCAGGTGCGTGCGAAAATAAATATTTGATAATGGCGGACTCACCCTCGGTCATAAAAAGGGGTCAGTCTCCTCTTCCTGATCCCGAATGCTAATATTTTGTTCGACTGCATATTAGCTGTTATTTATAAGCGCATACATATGATAAAACCCTCACTGCGTTGGGAGGTTAACCAGAAAAAGTAGAATAGAGTTTTATGCGTTTGCTTATCCATACTGTTGTTGTTTGATATCTCAAGTTACTGATAATAGTGGTTTTGCGTTTCTCTTTTATTTGTTATTCTGTTCAGTTTCGTACACTCATCTCAGCCTTGATTTATTTCGGTTTATCGATTCTTCTCATTTTAAAAACATCTTTAACAAACTTTTTTCTTGCTCTTGAGTTTCAAATATCCAGCTCTTTTAATTAAGAGTTGATGTTTTCAATACAAATATTCAGAGACATTAGTATCCATTCTTTACTCGTTTCTTTATTTGACAATTTTCTTTACCCTTCGCCACTGAATTTATACAAAATCATCTAAAAATCTAACTGATTAGAGTGTTTGATTTTAATTGTAAATGATGAATAAATACTATAAGTTACATTCTAGTTTGGATTTTACTTAAAATCCAAGTCAAAATTATAAACGGACATTATGTAGCGTACATAAATAAATGCATACATACAGAAATACATATATACATCAATACACACGTACACACACACATATACATATATATATATATATATATATATATATATATATATATATATATATATATATATATATATATATATATATATATATATATATATATATATATATTATTTTAAATTGAGTGAACTGCCTAATAAATTACATATATAGTGCATTTGTATATATATATATATATATATATATATATATCTTTAAATTAAGTGAATGCCTAATAAATTACACCAGTGCATTTAGTAATTTACAGGAAGCCTATGTAATAGACTCCATTAAAACTCACGTTCACGTAAGCGAAAGAAATTTAATTAATAGCCACTGAGCACTAATAGAAGTCGGATAAGTCATATTTCAGAGAATTTCTTTTCAAGTTAAAGCCAGTCATTCGAACGCCAACTCTTTTTGCTACTTGCGAGCTATTACAAGATATAAAACCTTGCGCTGATAAAATGGGGTAAAGAAATCGGTCATTTAAGTAATTAGAATAATTTGTCTTTTACAGATTTATACGGGTTTTCCTCCTGGGGATATTTCATCTCAAAGGAAAAGTTATTGTGAGAATGAATGTAAAGATTTACACCATATCTTTCACTTTTTTCTCTCTCTCCCTCTCTCTCTCTCTCTCTCTCTCTCTCTCTCTCTCTCTCTCTCTCTCCATTTTCAAGAGCAAACCATTGTCTTGTATCCAGCAATGAAACCTCTTTCATTTCAGAATAATTAATAAAATATCTGCTTGCCACCTCTCTCTCGCTCTGTCTCTCTCTCTCTCTCTCTCTCTCTCTCTCTCTCTCTCTCTCTCTCTCTCTCTCTCTCTCTCTCTCTCTCTCTCTCTCTCTCTCTCTCTCTCACGTCACAAAATGTAATATAATTTTATGTTTAGGCAATAATTACGTGTTAGTTGAAATTTTGCCCAAAACGCAAGGTTTTATTAATAAATCGTAATGTTATAAGCATTAATAAAACTTTAAATTTATCAAAGACGTCTATACTCAAAGAATTTTGTTACTAATGAAGGCAAAGAAAAAAATGTCTTTTCACAAAAAAAGACTTAAGATTCATTGAGGATCTATTTTATTTGTACAGAAAATATTTACAGAAAAGGTTAATTGATTTTTGTTGGGGGGCGCGGCTTTCTCTGGATAATAAAAAATCACTTTTCACCAGCTAAGCGTCCTTATTTCTCTCCACATGACCATTCCACCTTAATTCTTCCTTTTCATTTACGCTTCACATATTCTGATTTCTCTCCTTTTCAGACACCACTTATTCAAGAAATTGTTCTTTATCAGACCTTCACTGCTAATTTAGAGCAATATACAATTTACTCTACTGAATGAACCGCTTCAGTTTCATATGGACGTTCTTTATAAAAGAGTAGTACACACATACACTCAGCACACCTAGTTGATATCAGTGAGGATATGGCATACCTTTTTCGAGAGCAGGGGAACCGGGTAATCGTCTAATCCTCTCACCAGCTTTTGTAATAATCGGCATTTTCCACATAATCCTTGCAACAGACATACGCGATCGACAAATAAACTACTGAACAAGCCGATTCAAAAACATCGAATTTTAGAGAATGTGATTGCTTGCTTTGTCCTTTCAATATCATTTTTCATTCACCAAATTTGTCATGATTGATATTTACAATAACGGATAGCCTATATTGCAACCTGGAAGTAGACAAAACGTAATTAACAGTTAATGGAAAAATCATATGAAGAAGCCAATCATTTAATCCGGTTTTTCGCTAATAACTTCAGCAGGCAACCTTGTTCTTATTACACCTTGCAACCAAGTTGCACTGAAGATACGTTCAAACCATTCTTGTTTGCGTGGTTGTTATATACCAGGCTCATATTGTGGTAGTCGACTACCACCGAAATGAATGCCCACATAAAGAGGAATATTCGGCTGAATCACTGCTACGTGGTCGGCTACACACTTTGCTCGCGTGTTGGTTATAAACTTATTTCTCTTCGCTTTATTAGTTTTTTTTTTTTATTCTATTTTCATAGTATTTTCAGACCGGAATATCCAAATTCTTAATTGCTTCTAAGATTATCTTTACTTTATATTAAACGTGTCCATTGTTATATTTAATGTCTCACATCGGATCAATTAAAAAAAATTCCCATTACCAGTCGAGAAAAAGAATGACATTAATTATGAAAAGCTACCTACCAAATAATCACGTGATTATTTTCAAAAGTAACTCAAACGGAGAATCGAAAACATTGCACATTGCACTTGTACCGCGCATCGCTTTAAAGAGACTTTGCCAAACGACTGGTTCATGTTTGGTTCGAGCAATTTAGCCGTGAATTTAATAGCACTCTCGAAACTCTTCTGTGGCGGTGAAATCCCCGCGCCTAAAAGCTGGGATTATCACCGACGGTTCTCAGGCAGCGTGTGTTGTTCGTCCGACTGAATCTCCAATTCCGTATATAGGGGAGGAATTCGAATGAAAGAGAGAGAGAGAGAGAGAGAGAGAGAGAGAGAGAGAGAGAATTCCATTTGTCGTGTGCTATAAGGACTTCTGCTTGTTTGGCTAAGAACTAACGAAAGCACTATTCTGAGGGGCTTTAAATAGGTTTATTGTCCTCATACTCAGATATGAAAAGGTGTCTTTGGATAAATTTGGCCTTCATAAAGAATGCAGCTCTAGGAGAAGAGGTAAAAAGTTGTTCTTATAACAGTAAATATCTAGTGATGAAACTACAACAATAAAAAAGATGCAAGTGTTCATTATTCATCAGAATTGATATATACACTGTTCTTCAAAAAAATTTTGGGAGTTGTGTTGGTAGAAGTCTGAGGTTCAACGGCGTGTCTGTCACAAATAATCAGAGAACTGCACGAGAGAGAGAGAGAGAGAGAGAGAGAGAGAGAGAGAGAGAGAGAGAGAGAGAGAGAGAGAGAGAGAGAGAGAGAGAGAGAGAATTGCTTTTGTCGTGTGCGATAAGGTTACACGCTCGTTTGGCTGAGCATTAACGAAAACATCATTCCGGGAAGCTTTACATAAGTTACCGAACTCATACACAGAATGAAAAAGGTTTCTTTGTATGAGTTCGGCCTTTACAAAGAATGGGATTGTAGGAAAAGTGATAAAAGTTACTCCTATATATATATATATATATATATATATATATATATATATATATATATATATATATATGTGTGTGTGTGTGTGTGTGTGTGTGTGTGTGTGTGTGTCTGAAAGCAGGCTGATTATTATTTTGTTACGATTACATCTTCACTATTTTAGGAAGCAGTTGCTAACCAAATCCTCACAGCATCCTGTTAGTGGTATATAAAGAGACGAATTAATAGGTATACCATTCACGACTCACATCATTAGGGTCAAATATCACTCAGCCCTTAAGAGGGATTGGGTATTTAGGTTCTTTCACAACGGGGACGACCGCAAGGGCGTCTTAACTTCTGGACTAACAAACAGAAAATTTGATAGATAAATAGATAGAAAGGCTACGAGGAAACGACTCGAACCGGAAATATCTTTAATCCCTCGCGAAGCATTCGCGAAATTGATAGCAAACACGTTTATATAATGAGCGTCCGTACGCCCGAGAATTCAGTTAGAATCCTTGGTAACTCATCGACTGCCAATTAGAGTGATTAAGGACCAGCATACTTTCCCATTATAGTAATTGGTGACTGAGTCCCGGATGTCAAAGGAAATCGAGTGGAACTGTTACCGGCAGAGAATCGTTTCCCTGTGATTTCGCAAAATCAAGAAATAACTTGAGCTCTGTAATAATCAGAGCAATTTGTTATTAAACTGCTTGCGTCAGACTTTAGGATATAGCTTCAGGTTGTATCCTGCGATGTGAAATGATCTACAGATTCTGTGTAATATTACTGTTGTTATTTGCGACTACGAAATATGCAGTTCAAGTAACGATACGATATTCAAACGAGGCGAAGAAGAATTATTCCTTACTTTGATCAATCCATAGACAAAGTAACAACTGATTTAAGAAAAATTACTTTCTGATTAATAAGGTAATAACCATAAGTCAGTAAAATATGCGACATACTGTGTTAGCTCAAGCTTAAAATTTCAGAAGTGTCAATGGCAACTTGTCATTAATAAGATACATTTTTATTGTTATCGTAACTTTACAAATAATATAAAAAAGGAGAAGTGGTTAATGCTATGTATAATGAAAAAAGTATTCTAGAAAACCAGTAATTTTACTATGGAAAAGATTCCTATTTTGAATAATAATAATAATAATAATAATAATAATAATAATAATAATAATAATAATAATAATAATAATAATTGCCAGTGGAAATTGTACCCATAATCATAGGAACACTAGGCACGATCCCAAGATCCCTGAAAAGGAACCTGGAAAAACTAGAAGCAAAAGTAGCTCCAGAACTCATGCAGAAGAGCGTGCTGTTAGAAACAGCGCACATGGTGGGAAAAGTGATGGACTCCCTAAGGAGGCAGGATGCAACCCAGAACCCCACACTATAAAAACCACCCAGTCGAATAGGATGACTGTGATAGACCCCAAAAAAGTAATACTAATAATAATAATAATTTTGCAACTATAAACGAAATATGAAGCAAATATTATCAAAATAATATAATGTAATAAACGATTTGTCTATAAGACTGAACATGTGGGACTTGCATTGGTACAAATACTTGAGTGAATGACTACATAAGTTTCAGTAGTTGGATACCACCTCTTAATATGAAGTATAACGAGAATTTGGACAAGGAACCAGAGAGGACAACAGATGCAATAATAGAGTTTGTACAGTTTAAATTAAAATCCCGTTATGTTTTGAAAATATACCAAAAAGGCTAAAATTCACTACAGTTTCAAAACCAACTAGTCTCCTCTCCATGTGATTAATTGATCAGTTGGTCTTGAAACTGCAGTGAATTTTAACGTTTTAATATATTTCCAAAACACAAGGGGATTTTAATTTATTCTTATAGCACGACAAGTGTGCGTATTGTATTCATTAGGGCTTATAATGTTTTTATTTAATTCTTTGTGAGGAGGCGCTTAATGCTTAACTTGAGCTTCAATGTCTGACATTAACAATCATTCCTCTCTACTCTTAGTTTACAAAAATAATCCTGAAAATACTCTTCGGTATTCGGTTAAACCATAATTTCAAGGAATATTAGAAAGATCTGTCACTCTCAGTTATATTAAAGTTAAAAATATTTAAGATACGTCATCCGAAAGTATAATAATGGTAATTTTTTTTACTTCTCTCGCTTACTTCGAAATTCCTGGATCTCTTTTTCCCAAGCGAACTCTAAAGGGAATCACCTGGTCAAATGACTTTGGCCCTTCGATAAAAATCGATAAGACCTCCCACTTTAAAATAGAAATTATGCCCCTGGGATATCAGAGACAAGAGTCAAAGAACTTTACAGCTTCGACCGGAGCAAGCTGAACGATTGAAAAGATCTCGTCTGAGAGCAGAAAAATAACCTTCAAGTAACTCTCCCCCCCCCAAAAAAAAGGAACTTTACGTTCTCAATTTTCTCCAGTTTTAAACTATATATTTTTTTCAACTAACTTGAAAAGCGAGTTAGACAGTTGAAGGATCATTAGATTATTGTGTAATTCGAACCCGTTCTTTTCAACATGACCCACGAGAAAAATACTGAAGAAAAATGCTAGCAGATTGAAGATCGGGATATCTAATAAGGATCTATTTCTTTTTTCATCGGTACTCCAGGTACGTTTCTGAGAGTGAACGGATTTATACGTTAAATTTTTTCCTCTTTTCTCATCTTAGTGGATGGCACTGTTATAGGCACAAGTGCATTAGAAAATAAAATAATAAAATCAGTTTTGAATATAAAATAACAATATGTAATGCCAACTGAAACACGTGCCTACAGCAAACATTTTCTTAACATTGAGAGCAAAACCATCAGTTATTCTTATTAATATTATAAAATACCTTAAAGAGACACCTGGTTCAGATCAACGCGAAATTCAGGCTAAAGATAAAGGTCTAAAGCGAATCACCTAAGGAAGAAAGGGACACAGCAAAAGAAACATTTGGCACTTTATAATGTCTGCCAAGTAAGCATATGGTGACCAGCATCCCTCAAAAAGAGAAAGTATCAAGAAATACGCTTATGTACAAAGTAGGTTGTGGATGAAGTATCCCCCTGAACTTATTTCAATGGATGTAAAAGAGGGTGCTCATTTAGCAATGCCATATTAAATCTAGATGAGACACCCTCACCAAGCCAAATTAGGAGATGATTAGTAATTCACTGAAAAAAAAAAATTAAACTCAAAATATCAGCGAAATTAAATTTTCAAAACTCGAAAAAATAAAGATTTCAAAACTTCTCTCTTTCGGTTTCTTTCTTTTTTGCAACGCGAGCGTCAAATATCACGAAAACCATTGTTGAGGAAATTCACGGGAGGGCCATTTTTACGTGGATGTGGAGAAGCCACAGGAAAATGGTGGCGTTCGCCGGACCTCTAATCGGGTTTAGTGCTCTCTGGGTAGGAACTTTTCTGCATTCTCAAAAGGGGGGAGCTTTTTTTCCCCTTCTGAAGAACAGGCCATTCTTCTGCACGATTTTCCTCCGCTAACTTTCCCAGATTTTTATCATTTCTCTTTCTGATTTTCTTGTGTTTTGGACGAGAACTTTTATTATGCTGAGGTTTGCGATTCTGACTTTAAACTGCGGGATTTTGTCGGAAGCATAATTAAAATAGGAATAAATGAATATGCATTTACATTATATTTTTCTTACTCATGTATCTAGTAGTAATATATATATATATATATATATATATATATATATATATATATATATATATATATATATATATATATATATATATATATATATATATATATCCAAACCACTTCTTTCAATATAGGATGGGTAAACAGAAAGTCAGATCTAAGTATGAGGTTCCTGAATTAATGCCATTTTACTGCCCTCAGAATATAAGACGGCATGTTGATAAAGTTAGCGTAAACTTCAGGAGTGTTCTGTGATGGGTAGACAGACCTAATAAAGGGGCTGAATACAAGGTGTGAAATTGGTACTGGAAAAGAAAGGCCATCACAAGGTTTTGGCTCTACTCTAATTTTTTAAGGAGGTAAATTGTGTACAAAACAATTTTATTCTTTCAATAGTTGAACAATAAATAAACATTAATAGTGAATTCACAAGACCTTGGGAATAACTTACACCCAAATTGAAACACATCATAAATGCCTGTATCCAAAAACCATTGGGTTTACCCTTATTTTTAAGATATAGGATTTCAATATTAACTGGATTTTTATGGGTATTATCTGGTAAGTTGATAATTACTAAGAAACTTATATAATACCTCACACCATAAAATCTGAGTTACATCCTAAACCAACATAAGCAGTATATTATTATAACCGGTAATAAGTATTTTTTAAAAGCAAATACAAATAATATGAGATCGTTATTTCTTAAGAATGCTTTCGAAATCATTCAATTCAGTTTCATAGGCTCATTATAATAGTGTTAGAGAAAGACTAGCTTTGAGACTTTCTGAATTTATTAAAAGTACATCGGACATTATTATCCCTTATGAACTATTTATAATCGATCCTTATACATAAATAGCATTGGCGTAGAAACGGGTTATGTAAAATCATTGTTGGGCAAAACAAAGCAGCAGCTGTTTCATTTAGAAGTCCATTAATTAACGGAGCGTGCCAAAACAAAAGCATTTCCAGGATGATCTTGTGCTCGGCCAGACATTTTCTGAAAGAGCGGGAATAAAAAAAAAATGAAATTATTCCATTCGCGAAATTTCTTACAATGAACCCTGCAGATTTCTAAACAGCCATTGTCCCGGGGATTCCCCGTTGGGTAATATTTATGCTGCCGAGGAGAGAAAATGGGGTCTCATTCCGACCTTCTAATCTCATTTAGAGTTCTCTCGACGCCGGAATTTTCCAGCTTTCTTGAATGGCGGAGTCAAGACGTCTAGTTGGAGGAACCTGGATTTCATTTTACTAGGACGTAAAGAAAAACAAATCCTCTAATCTCTGTAGTAACAGTATTAGCTATATTACTGCTGCGTGCATATTTCTTTAGAGAGAGAGAGAGAGAGAGAGAGAGAGAGAGAGAGAGAGAGAGAGAGAGAGAGAGAGAGAGAGAGAGGCGGGGGGATAACTTCGACTTAATAGCATAAACCACTAATACGTTCAACTACTGTTGATCGTTTCGTGTGGTGTTTGCGGAATGAGCAAATTCCAGTTAATATTGCTAATAAGATTTGTTTAACTAACTTAACACAATTAATAGGATAACTCTCCTGATACTGTTTACGTTCACATTTAAATTACTTACAAAATATGATATAATTCTAATTCGATTATCATAGCATATTGTTTTGCGCCAAACTTCATCCTGTTCTGACACACGGATATATATATATATATATATATATATATATATATATATATATATATATATATATATATATATATATATATATATATATATATATATATATATATATATTATATATATATATAAATATAAATATAATTTATATATATATGTGTGTATATATACATATGTGTGTATGTGTATTGATAAATATATATATATGATATATATATATATATATATATATATATATATATATATATATATATATATATATATATATATATATATATAATATATCAATATTTATTATTAAAGTAATTATTAACAAGACGTCTAACTTTAGGGGAAATCAAATAAAAACATAATGTAAGAGAACGATTTACTTAAGTGCTATATGCGCGATCACAAAATAAAATAAAAAATAAGTCCGAACTATTTAGAAAATAATTCGAGATGAAAAACTGTAAGTAGAGACGAAAGCGAAACAAGATCTTCAACCTGCATTTTTATATTATTTTCTTGTTCAGTGTTCTCAACGAACCCAGATGAATAAAGAACATGTAAAGTATTTGTTGTATCATTTTATGAGCAGGAGCTATGAATCTTTTATTTAAATTAAACTGTACCCATCTGAGTGTAGAGCTAAAACGTGTATTTATAAGAAAGGCGTATCTAATAAAATTCAGTAAAAACATATTTCAAGTTTTAATAGAATCGCAGGTAATGCATTTCTTTATAGCTATTAAAAAAACTGAACGGAAGGCAAAAGAACTAATTTAATGCAAAATTAGGAATAAAACATCAAGGACGGTTATCAGGCGTAGAATGATAAAGTGGTATTGGCTGAACTTCTTAAAGCTTACAACGACAACGACTGGAAAAAAATTATATGAAGTATTTTATGACTCTCACGCAGAGGCTTCCAGGGCAGAAATAAACATATTCAGACAGACAGATTCAAACGATATTGAAAGCTGGTAGATTTGCCGATAGAGCCCAGCTCGACCCAACCCTTGAATATCACGAGTGGTTTCCACAAACTAACAATAAAGCGGTTCGAAATTAATAATTTCCAGATTTCATATCCGCTAACAAGTCGTGTTCCAAAAGGGGAGAGAGAAACTCGTCGTCAAAACTGAATTCTGAAAATGAAGGTGTTTGAAATTAGGAGGAAATAGAATATTAGTTGATAAAACTAATTTCGTGCTATTTACAAATTTCTGTGTATAGTTGAGAGTTGAAATGCAAGAGCACTGTGTGTTTCTATGAAATTATATATATATATATATATATATATATATATATATATATATATATATATATATATATATATATAATATATATATATATATATTATATATCCATCCAAAGCCGTTTAAGCGTTACTCATTTCTCCTCTTTAGATTTTTGAGTTATCAGAAAACCATCAAAATTTCCTCTGAAAGCTGCGACAAGAATTTATACCCCAGGGGCATCTCCTATTTCGGATTTCTTAGCACGAAATTTAGGAAACATTTTTCCCCAGCTCCCAGGGGGACATTTCTGGTCCATGTGTGAGATATCAACATTGATCCGAGTCGAGTGACTTGCGAGAGAGTGCTGACATATCTCAAGCGGACTGAAGGCATAGCCTACGAATGTTAAACATGTTTCGGAGCCTCATAAGAGTAAAATCGATACGTGAGGAGATGAAGAGTGATTCTGAATCATCTGTTCAGTGTGTGAAAGCAAATGACTTTTGTTTAGTGATAGCGGGTGTTTCATTATATGATTTTATACTCAATATTTAAGACAATTTTTTTATAGTAGAGGTTATGGAACAATTTGCGTCTTGATA
>NC_089765.1:21176543-21179043 GCF_040412425.1 Macrobrachium rosenbergii | reverse complement strand
ATCCTCCCTGCAAACTTGAAATTAATTTGTTTACGAACGTCAGTCACTTGAAGCCTTTTGTATAAAACATATCCCAGGAATAACCGAGAAGAAATATAACGAGAACTTGGGTATTATTCATTTTTCTCGGTTGTCAAATGGAATACTTGAGTAAAGGGAAACGATAACACCGGTGCATTGCGTAAAAAGGCATAGAGGAATGTAGAGGAGATAAATGAACTGGTAAAAAAAAAAAGGCTCCATTTCCGTACAAATGTCACGTTTAGCAAATAAAGTTCTTATGCTCATGCATACATTCATACATAAACATACATACATACATACACACACACACACACACACACACACACACACACACACATATATATATATATATATATATATATATATATATATATATATATATATATATATATATATATGAATATATATATATACATATATAAACTTCAAAGGGAAGCTGGACGAGTCCACATTTAGAGCTGGTTTAAATTTTCTTATATACAGAGATTCTGCTAATCTAACTGAATTAGCAGAATTAGCAGAATCTCTGTATATAAGAAAGTTAAAACCAACTCTATATAGGCTATATATATATGTGTGTGTGTGTGTGTGCGTGTGTGAGTGAGTTTGTGTGAATGAATATATATATGATGCGCAGTTAAGTGGGATGTCAATTGATTTCGTTTCTGCTCTACATATTCATGTGGAATTCAACCCATCTCATAACATTTTAGTCCTCTTAAAAGATATTAGCCATAAATACCCCGTAATGTCCAACACTTTGCCTTCTGGGTCTAATACAAAGCAGGATAAGTTTTTTTAGGTTAATAACCATTTCGCTTCAATCGCTTTTTGCGTGAATTGTAAATAACCACAGCCAATACATGCAGAGTGAAATAGACTTATTAAGAATAATATACATTACAATAATTAATAAAAGGTTAAAACTTTTTGCAGCTGAATTCTGGACAAGTACTGTACATTCGTTAGGTTCAGTGAATTAAAAAAAAAAACTACATCCAGGTAATTAAACTCTCAAAAAAAGGGCTTTTTTAATCAACTTTGAATTTTTCACTATGATAAAAGAGTTGAGAATTGAATTTTTTTCCGATGCTAATTAAAATGAGATACTTTCATGCGACATTATTATTTTTTCAATAATTTCAAAAGGTACTGCCAGAATTCTGAACAACCCAATTCGTGTCCACATACAATTACAAAAGATATTAATTTTTATGAATTATATATATATATATATATATATATATATATATATATATATATATATATATATGATATGTGTGTGTGTGTGTGTGTGTGTATGTATGTATGAAGGCTATGTATATGAAACTCAAGAGTAGATAAAAGATATACACACGAATTAAAAATTTCTGGAAGCAAAAGTGATATTACAAACATACACAGAATCTTCATGCACAGTATATAGTTCATTTTTGACTCCTGACATTTATCTGACCTTTTATTTTTATGCCCAACACACGCAGTTGTTTTTCTGGATTTATAATGTCTTTATGTGCTTTCACTCCTACTGAAGGCCAAGGACTCTGATTAAATTTCCTCTCTACAGGGGAGTTCAATATTAAGCCGCAAATGTCATTTAAATTCAAATTCACTTTATATTGAGAACAAGTTACTCCCAATGGAAATTATAA
Organism: Macrobrachium rosenbergii; assembly: GCF_040412425.1. Taxonomy (NCBI): domain Eukaryota; kingdom Metazoa; phylum Arthropoda; class Malacostraca; order Decapoda; family Palaemonidae; genus Macrobrachium; species Macrobrachium rosenbergii. The sequence continues at coordinate 21,177,367 of NC_089765.1, read as the reverse complement.
TTGGTAAGTGGACCAGAAAGTGTATGTGTGTCTGTGGAACAGAAATTTAAGAAACGGACAGAAATAATTAATTCCTCCATATTCGTGGATTAAGTAGATACATAACCAAATAATTGTGAAATATGACTTGGCATTTTCATAAAAATGCCCTGTCAATAATATCTCCATTGAACTTTTATTCATATATACAATTTATTAGTAAAGCATTAGGTAGTGCCCTTGACATTTTAAAAATTTGGAATTATCGGTGGGAAGTTGAGATTGTGACTTAAAGGAGGTCAGCGTTTATAGATTATAAATAATCCATACGTATTATTTTATAGGTTATCTAACAAAAAAATTAAATAAAAAATCCCGAAATGTTGGCTTGAGTTTTCTTGATGATAATTTCTGAGAAATCAGCATGCAAAAATAATAATTATTTTTAAGGGGCAAGTATGGAGGGTCTTCCCTAAAGTGCACCCTCTTTTTGACAGGAAAATGTATCAAGACAATAATATACTGACAATCATTTACTGCTGTAACATTACAGAAGTAGTTGTTGGTTGTAGTGTATTTTTGTATCAACATATTGACCATATTTTGGAAATTAAATTGAATACGTGTCTTAAAATTATGAAAAATTAACTTTTCTCGTTTACATATATTGAAAATGAGATTAATATAATTTAATACATCTCTCTGATTTTATTTCATTAATTTCTTGAGTTAAGACCAGGTTAAGAACATGAAAATATTCAAGCTGAAGTATACGCAGAGATATACCAAAATGGCCAATTATTTCATTCTATTTTCGTTATTAACTCCAGACAATACAATATCTA
>NC_089765.1:21141543-21166543 GCF_040412425.1 Macrobrachium rosenbergii | reverse complement strand
TGAAAATATGTTCGAAGAAGTAGGCAGAGTTAGTTATAAACAAGGTAATCTGGAGAGTCGCTCTGTTAGAGTGAAATATACAACTGCAAACTAAAATCAACAGAAATGACGTTACATACATACAAACATACAAGTATATGTATATGTACATTATATATATAAATATATATATATATATATATATATATATATATATATATATATATATATATATATATATATATATATATATATATATATATATATGCGTGTATGTATCCTAGCTTGAAAAGTCATTTCACAGAGACTGATGAAATACGAGAAATGCAAAGATCAAAAGTGGTTAGATGAGAACGTTTTAACGACAAGAAATTTATTTGCACCAAGATCATTTCTTTTCGTATTCCTCACTATCTTTTAGCCACTAGGCATATCGCAGATTCTATCTAACCTTTTCATATTATCCATTCTGTAAATAACAAATACTTGAAAGAGCACTGAGCAGACCTTCGTTTATACTATACGTCTCGACTGGAGCTCTTCTCAACACTTCCTCTCTAAAACTGAGGTCGTACTTTCCCAATGGCCGTAAGGAATGCACATATATATTCTCATCTTCTGTTATCGACGACGATACTATCTTAATGGCAAAACTTCCCGGCCAACCTTCTCCGCTCTCTCCCGATCCGCAGGAATATCTAAACATCACTTTCCCTCCTCCTCCTGACGTTGTCTTCGCTGACAATTTTCATTTCTTGGTGGGAGCTTACATTTACTGTCAGGTTACGTGTGTGTGTGTGCTTTTTTTTTTATTTATCTTTCTTAAAACTAGATTCCTGAGATTCAGTGACTAACTTGTAGAATGTGTTCGCCTTATCGTAAACTTATCGAGATATCTGCAGCGAATGTGTTCTTTCTAGTCCGGACTCTTGGTAAACTGGATATAAAATGTTCCTGATATTTTGGTTGTATTTCATAAAAACTAATCTAGTTACCTTCTTTGTGCATTCACCCCATGTAAAGTTATAGGACATTTCCCTTCCTAGTGAGACTGATATGCCTTCTAACTAATAAATGGTGTTCCTTTGCATCTTTTTAGTTGCATAGTATTAATAAGCTCATTCATCTAAAATTCACTCCCACTAGAAATTTACTCTTTCTGTAATATCAACATGCCGATTATAACAACATATTTGTGAAATCTCTGGAAAGTCTCCTGTCATCTATGCTTGAGTAACTTGGCTGATACATAACATTGTTCATATCGCATTGTTAATTTCATGCAGATAATTATGTTACCTTACTTGATATGCCAATCATTTACTATCATCATCACGCATCACTGCACTCTCTTCTAGGCTGCATTACTTGCATTCATATTTCTCAACTTGATAGTTTTTAAATATACAATTTATGGCTGTATCAACACTAAAGTTCTGTTATGGTTCCACTGACTTTTTTTTGTGATATGATCTCCAGTTTTAATTCGCCTCTCTAACAAATGTCTAAACTCCCTCTTGAGATAAATAATCCCTTTCCATTCCTTGTCGAATAATCCCAGTTAAATAAATATCCCTCCCCACTTCAACACAGTAACTAAATTTTCCTCTCCCCAGCGCTCATTCATTAGTTGTCTGACACTTTAACTCAGTTTGGTACTATTCAGATTTACTTTACCCTTAATCCTGTCTATTTCTTCTCTTAAACTATCTGTAACCTGGCTACCTACTCTATCTACTCGTCCCTTGGCAAATTCGTCTTCATTTACAGCATTCAACAAAATATACAATTTCGTGTTTATGACCTTCCCTTTTTTTTCACTTGGACTGTTCAGTATTTTCTATGAGTATTTGAGATTTCGTCATACTTGAATTGAAGTAGGGTTTCAAATCTACTTTCATACACACATATGTATGTATACATACATACATACATACACACACACACACACACACACACACACACACACACACACACATATATATATATATATATATATATATATATATATATATATATATATATATATATATATATATATATATATATATATATATATATATATATATATATAAATTATATCTGTGCACGTACGTTAGTAGTAATGTTTGGAGTGTTAATAATAATTCATCCAATTTCAGACAGACTAAAGCTATGCCTCAGTATATAACATTTCAGCATTATTCTGTAAAGCTGGCTACCTATTCTAACCTTCCGAAGGCCATCAGAACACCCACATGTTTACCTCGACCTCCGAACCTCCGTCTATGGACTGCGCCAAATAAAGTCTACATGAAACCGGGAGGTATACGACCCATCAAAGGGGAACCTGAAAGCGAGCAAATTCTAAGAGAATCTGGAGCACCAGTTGCTCTTTATGCTTAGTGCAACGTCTGGGGGAGAGATATGAGACATCAAACGATCCTCTGTAACTACTTGTCTTGTGTAATCAGGGCCACCACTTCCTGTCGCAGTAAACGTCGCGTGTACGCCGCGTATTCCCAGTTCAGGATTTAGTTCGGACTGGCTGGTGTAATTGCTTCATTGCTGATAAACGTTATAATTCTCCCAGTGGCTCGGTCTTGTTTTGCTGTGCTTGTCTGCCCAATGTGTTATGGTTCGTGTTGTTTTTCCCAGAACGCTGACTGGACTCGCTCTTAATCGCAAAAGAATTTCTACTATAGTGTTATCAAGTAGTTTAGTTATCCCCTTTGATAAACGAAAATAAATCTTATATTTCTATACAATCCATATAGCCGCACGAATATGAATCGTCGTATGACAATGAAACTATGGCTAAAAGCTTTTTTTTTTATATTTTAATAAAGGATTAGACAGAATAGCCTGCGAGGAATTAGATGGCAGGATAATGGCAATTATAGCGCAATAAAAATTCAAAAAATTCTCATTATAGATAAATTAGTGATGAAGGTGAGATTGACATATCCCTCTACCCACCCCGTTTTGTAACAACAGATAATTCACTGCAAAATCAATCACATCTCCCCAAACCTGGATAATAGTACGTGATAATGTCATTTAGATTTCCAGGGTACCAGAAGGGTTGGAAGATCCGTACCCATTTGGATAAGAATAGAATGGAAGAGAATATAGAATTTAGGCCAGAGGCCAAGCGCTGGGACCTATAAGGTCATTCAGCGCCGAAACGGAAATTGATAGTAAAAAGGTTTGAAAGGCGTAACAGGAGGAAAGCCTCGCAATTGCACTATGAATCAATTGTCAGGAGAGTGTGGAAAGTAAGATGGAAGAAAGAGAATATGAACAGAGGTATAGTAAAAGGCATGAAAGGGGTTGCAGCTAGGAGCCGAAGGGATGCTGCAAAGAACCTCAAGTAATGTTTGCAGTGCACCGCAAGAGCTACACTGACGATAATCCCCTCCCCCGCTTACGGTTCCTACTTGGATGAGAAAGATGAGAAGCTTGAGATAAATGAGGATTTGTGGACGTAAATGAGCAATAAAGACACAGTGATGAGATTTCACAGATGTCCTTGGTATTGTTCAGGAAGGTGATAATGATGATAAAGATTTTACACAGTCTTGATGTGTATTGAAATGAATTTTCAAGGCATGTCAAGACAGGCTTCATGGCCCCCAAAAAATGTGGAAGCTGGGTAAGACTAAATATGAAGTAAAATTTCATACAAAAAACTATAGGTTTTCCGTTCAGTTTTATGTAATATTCATCAAAAGCAGTACTAAAATTGTCGCTGCAGTTCTTACATCTCTCCATCTTATTCAAAACATTTTAATTTTAAAAATTAAACAAAAAACAATGCATTGCACAAACAAGTATGATCTACAATGCAAAATGCCACAAGATAAGCAGTCAGAAAAAATATGAGGTCTATGTCTAATCTGTGTCATTTACAAAGCACATCATAAAGGAGATGCCTCAAGGCCTATCACAAGAATGCATCCTACTCTTACCTTCTCTAGAACGGCGGGTACTTAACTGACCAGTAGGCAGGGGGTAAGGAAGGGGCCGAAGGAAGCTTCCTAAAGTAGTGATAATTGAGGAAAGAAGGTTAAGACGCGATAATTAAGTATGATAAATTTCTGTTTTAATTTCCTTCAGAATTTTTAAATATAACTCCTTACTTTACTCTCTCTCTCTCTCTCTCTCTCTCTCTCTCTCTCTCTCTCTCTCTCTCTCTCTCTCTCTCTCTCTCTCTCTCTCTCAGTAGATTAACTAGCTCAATTTTTTCTCCCTTTCAAGTGCAAAAAATATCACACGGAACCTACTCTATCTAATGAACACTTGCTCATACATCCAAACATTATTCTTTGAACCACGGTCAAGCTGCTTTTCTTGATCAGGGATGAGCTTCCTGGATTCCCGTAAAGCAATTACTGTCCGCGTTGGGACCCCTCGTCGAAGATGTGAATTTCCATCATGAAAAAGTAACTGATGAATTAAAGAATATTCAAACAATCTTCGCCTTTTGTCGTTTCAAACGATTTCGAAGCTTGGTCATTTCAATAATGTACAAGAAGCGTGGGGTTATCCTTGGGTTATTCAAAAGCATCTGATTTGAAGGGGAAAAAAAATCTTACGATGGAGAACGAAGGATGACGTCTCCATCCATTTCAGCAGAGCCGTGATGAGGCAGACACACGCACATCCCCCCATGTCTAAGCTGCTGCTGCTTCTGCTGCTGCTGCTGCTGCTGCTGTGTAGCTCGATGGCAGTCAGTTCAGTCAGCCTCTCTCAGTTGGCTTTCGGCTCTCGCAGTGAGAGACTGTGTTGATCTATTCGCTCTCGCGGCCCGGTGTGCATCATCGCTCGCCTTCCCCTAATCCCACTCGACTTTCGCAGCATCTCCTTGCATATTCGGACGTCGAACGGAGTGTGTATGTGTATGTGGTCGATGTTGTTGTTTATATATAGTTCCCGGTGATGCTATGACTAATAGTCACCGACGAGAGCTTAGCTTATCTCGAAAGTTGTTGAATTTTATTTGAAAAAAAAAAGTCTGATGCGAAATAAAGCTTAAGGAAATCGTGAAGGTTTTTTATTTATTTAAATGATACTGCCTACGGTATTTTTCTCCTTGGAAAGTTATTGAGACTTTCGACTGGTGGGGAAAAAAGGAAAGAAGAAACAATAGAGATTTACTGAAATCACTTAACAACGAACAGAGATTGGAGCGGATCGCTGCAATAGCTTGACAGGCAAGCTTAGTTACTTTTTTTATTGTGAAATAGACGAAAAAATAGTATGATTTTATTTGCAGTTCTTGTCTTTGGCTTTTCTTGAAGGAAAACTATGAAAATCTGGCAATGACCCAACAATCAAAAATAAAAAGAAAACAATTAAAAAGTTAGTCTTCCAACTGATTGAAAGACAATATACTCAGTTTATAAAATATTCACCGAATATTTATGGCAGATGATAGTAAAAGGTCCGAGTGCATTCAAGACGTCTAGTGAAACATTCCCATAAGCCTCTGCGACCCGTGTTATAGTGAACAACTGCTCGGTACAGGTAACTTTTTACCTTTGGTGTAATTAACCACTTGATAACATCATGGCAGAAATTTATTAGAATAAACTCGTATTCAAACTACATTACGTGACTTCCTTACTTATATATCATAAAATTTTTTTAAAATTCTACCAAGAGGGAAATGATGTACATTTGACAGAGAAAACATAACAAATAAAAAACTAAAGATTATCTTTTAATTAGGTAAACAGGAAAGAGATAATCAGTGATTACAGCATCTATTTTGAGCGCGAGGAAGTTAGTGGGATAAGCACACACTAACCTGAGTGCACCTTTTAGATCGAGAGCTATAAAATGAGCATTAGGAAAACAAGGGAGTAATTGGATCACGTGAGACTAGATTAAAAAAAGAAGGGGGGTGAATTTATAGTTACTTTGCTCCTCAGTAAATGGCTGTGGGTGTTATCTTTTTTTTATTGGTTTGGTGGAGGTAACTTATATGAAATTTAATATCTCTTCTAGATAATATTACAAGGGTCTGACTGCTTTAAGGAAACTATTATTTTTTGGTACAGAAGCACAAAATGGTTACTGGTATTAGATATATGAATTAGGAAACTCTTTGCCAACAGACAATACCTGTCAAAAAGGAATTTTAGAAACTTTCAGAATGAATATTCTTTAAAAATTTCACTAGAGAATTCCTGGTAATATTTTTCCTCAAGAGAGACATCACCTCACTGGACATCTTAACCCCGCCCCCCTTCTCCCATTGAAAGACTTTCCCCCTTCTCGTTCTGCTTTTCCGACTTTTGGGGGGGATAAATTAAGTACACAGATTAACTGAAAATAACAAAAATACAGGATTAGAGAAAAAGCAGCAGACAATGATTACATGACCTACAAATGCAAGTGGTATTAAGACCCAAGCCTGCAATGAAATTCAGCATTGAAAAGAAAAAAGGAGACTCCACTCACTGTGATGTATTTTAGTAGGATCAGAAGCACTTTTACACTGGTAATGTAATATTTACCAGTAACCCGTGTAATGGATCTTCTTGGGACGACCTAACCAGAAATGATGGGAACACTACTGCTTTTACAAAAGTTAGCCTTTAGTCGTCTCACAATCAGTAACAGTCCGCGATAACTGCCTTGACCGACGTTAATCTAATCAACGAAGGACCCTGCTAATCCTTGGTGCAATCAAGGAGTTTACGTACCTCTCTCCTCATCGCAGAAACAGGAGATAGAAAGAAAGGGTAGTAGAAAGAGAGAAAGAAAGAAAGAGAGAGAGAGAGAGAGCTGCATGCATAATTCATACTCTTTATCCGGAATCAACAAGTGAAAAAGAATCTTTCGGCTGCATTAACAAAATGAAAATCAAGATGAAAAAAATGAAGATGTCGAGTGCTTCCACTACTGCTGCGCACTCTGGCCCTAACAGTGGGATCATTGGGTTCCCCGCTGCTGGTTCCACAAGCCACGAGTCAGGAAACGGCCTGATGGCGATTGTGAAGAAGATCATCATCATAATGGTGATGGTGGAGATTGTTGTCTTCCTGCCACAGACCCTCGTCTCAGCAAAGGAGGAAGAAGGTGAGATATACAACGGAGTATATAGATGTTATCTATCTTTGTATATGAACAAACAGACATTGATATATACTATTGGGGTATATGGATGTTTGCTGTCTTTGTATATGAGCAAACAGACATTGACATATACTATTGGGGTATGTGGATGTTATCTGTCTTTGTATATGAACAAACAGACATTGACATATACTATTGGGGTATATGGATGTTTACTGTCTTTGTAAATGAACAAACAGACATTGACATATACTATTGGGGTATGTGGATGTTATCTGTCTTTGTATATGAACAAACAGACATTGACATATACTATTGGGGTATATGGATGTTTACTGTCTTTGTAAATGAACAAACAGACATTGACATATACTATTGGGGTATGTGGATGTTATCTGTCTTTGTAAATGAACAAACAGACATTGACATATACTACAGGAGTATATGGATGTTTACTGTCTTTGTAAATGAACAAACAGACATTGACATATACTACTGAGTATATGGATGTTTACTGAATTTGTAAATGAACAAACAGACATTGACATATACTACTGGGAGTTTATGGATGTTTACTGTCTTTGTAAATGAACAAACAAACATTGACATATACTACAGGAGTATATGGATGTTTACTGTCTTTGTAAATGAACAAACAGACATTGACATATACTACTGGAGTATATGGATGTTTACTGTCTTTGTAAATGAACAAACAGACATTGACATATACTACTGGAGTATATGGATGTTTACTGTCTTTGTATATGAACAAACAGCCATTGACATATACTATTGGGGTATATGGATGTCTACCGTCTTTGTATATGAACAAACAGACATTGACATATACTATTGGGGTATGTGGATGTTATCTGTCTTTGTATATGAACAAACAGACATTGACATATACTATTGGGGTATGTGGATGTTATCTGTCTTTGTATATGAACAAACAGACATTGACATATACTATTGGGGTATATGGATGTTTACTGTCTTTGTAAATGAACAAACAGACATTGACATATACTACTGGAGTATATGGATGTTTACTGAATTTGTAAATGAACAAACAGACATTGACATATACTACAGGAGTTTATGGATGTTTACTGTCTTTGTAAATGAACAAACAAACATTGACGTATACTACTGGAGTATATGGATGTTTACTGTCTTTGTAAATGAACAAACAGACATTGACATATACTACTGGAGTATATGGATGTTTACTGTCTTTGTAAATGAACAAACAGACATTGACATATACTACTGGAGTATATGGATGTTTACTGTCTTTGTATATGAACAAACAGCCATTGACATATACTATTGGGGTATATGGATGTCTACCGTCTTTGTATATGAACAAACAGACATTGACATATACTACTGGGTTATATGGATGTTTACTGTCTTTCTATATGAACAAACAAACATTGACACACAGGAAAACAGAGACAGACACACAACTCTGGCTATATCTGTATGCTTATCCATGCATACATTCATGCACGCAGCCACAACCACACTTACATAGACATAACATACAGGAAAACAAAGACAGACACATAACTCTGTCTATATCTGTATACATATACACGAATACATTAATGCATACAGCCACAACCACACTTACATAGACATAACATACAGGAAAACAGAGACAGACACACACCTCTGAATGCATGAATGTATACATATCCATGCATACATTCATGCATACAGTCACCACCACACAGACATACACATGCACCTATATAAGGGGGTTTGTTACACATTCATACACACTAAATAAATGTATGTATGTAATACTTTTAACTTGAAAAATAAGTGGTTTAAGGAAAAGACATACATGTTTCATTCTGATAACTCCATTAAAAAAATATCAAAGACCATGTCCCTAATTCTTCTATATATAGTTGTATATTATTCCGACTCCTCAGGACAAGAAGGACCTTTGGAGGATATTGGATCACATGTCATCCATGTTGATGATCCTCATTTGTTCCTCCCAATGAATCCTTCGTTTGACTTCGACTTTATTTATACTTTTTGATGATGGTATATACTTCTCGTTTTATTTTTATTTTCATAAATAAGACATTCGTAAATATATATAAATATATATATATATATATATTTATATGTATATATATATATATATATTATATATATATATATATATATATATATATATATATATATATATATATATATATATATATATATATATATGATGCCCTTTTTGGTTAAAAAAACTCATTACATTTTGGAACTATGATAAATCTGATTATTCTCCTAGGAAAAAATTCTGTTTTATATCCGCAAATGAAAATGTGGACGGTTGCAAATAAAAATATAACGATGAAATGATTTTTACAGTCCAAATTAACTGAATTACAAAACATTTAGTTATTTTCGGACGTAATGCTATTTCATAAAATGTAATGAGCAAATTATATATTTTTTAATTTCATATCAAATGGGAAAGTTTCTGATTTACCAGCGTTGAATAGATTAGTTCCTTTTTCTGACACTAGATGGAATCAAGGTTCAGCTGATATTTTACAGTTCATTATCTACGCAAAACTCTCTCTCTCTCTCTCTCTCTCTCTCTCTCTCTCTCTCTCTCTCTCTCTCTCTCTCTCTCTCCTAGGATATTTGTCTTCTCAAGTTACTGCACAAATTCCAATTTAATGATCTAATATGCAATATCCTGTACTCTGAGAAAGTTGTCTGGGAAAACCTATTGAAAAAATATATTGAAAACTATATTGGACTACTACTGATAAAAGCTATGGCGTTACTCAAAATCCTACCTAGCCTTCTTCTTTTTTTTTTTATCTATGAACTGTTCGTCACAAAAGAGAAAAACTTCAAAGAAATATATGATAGTAAATTTTCATGTACACAGATGATCCCCTTGTATAAATAGGCCAGGAAACTTAGTGCAGTATTAGCTTCTACGTTCACGCACACATAAAACTAAACGGTGCTACTTTGGCTTGTTATCTACGTGTCACCTACTCCGAGGTGCTAGTACTAAACACGGCGGAAGCTCCTTGGAACGCCATGTTGAGTACTAGCCCCTCGGGGATCAAAGTATTACATACACTCATTTCTGTATTGTGTGGTCGACAAATTATATTAATAAACGATATCATCGTGCGGCCGTCTACTTTACCTTTACCATACGGTGTTTAGTACCAGCACCTAGGAGTAGGTGACGCGTTGACAAAAAGCCCAAACAGCACCAGCGAAACTTTCTACTGAATTGTTTTGAACCCCTTTGGCAAATAAATACTTTCACAATGGGGGATGGAGCTCTTGCTCAGACTCCAGTGATGGTTAATTCGTTGCTGAAGCTGGATTTCATGAATAAAAAAAAAATACCATATCCGTTACTCGAATTGCTTTAAAATCACCAAATGGCTGGATCTTGGGGTTTACAGCCCAATATTTTGTGCTACTTTTTCAGCGCGGTGCCTAAAATTTAATCTTTTAATAATAATAATAATAATAATAATAATAAAATTAATAATAATACTGAATAATAAATAATAATAATAATAATAATAATAATAATAATAATAATAATAATAATAATAATAATAATAATAATAATAATAATAATAATAATAATAATAATAATAATACAGTTTTAGATTCAAGCAACACGACCAAAAATAACCAGTGATATCGAATTTACTAAGATCGGGTAGTAACATATTGCCATAAGGAACAGTTATAAGAAGTGCACCATCCCTAACCAAGAAACAAACTTATCCCATTCTCTAATCTGAGCACGTTTAATACCGAATTTATGCATTCAGCTAGCAGGAGTGGCTAAAAATAACGATTCTGCCAAATATTTTCCTCTCGAATTCAGGTTCTGTAGTTAGCCCCGAGATCAGCCCAAGTAGATCATGATACTAGAGTAATACGTTGCTAATATTTTTATATTTCCAAATAATAAGCCACAAATGACCGACTAATATCGAATAATTTACACCCCCAATGGAAAATAATTATAAGGTACGTGCACCTACCCTGACCAGAATACGAGTTTGTGTGTTTTAGGGCTGGTTTGTTTGTGTGTGCGTGTGTGTGTGTGTGTGTGTACATTCATACATTCATATATATACACACACATATATATAGAGAGAGAGAGAGAGAGAGAGAGAGAGAGAGAGAGAGAGAGAGAGAGAGAGAGAGAGAGAGAGAATACCTTTTCCAAAACATCAAGCGGCTTACTAAAATGACAATGGTAACCCTGTATTCATATTTTAATTGCTTAATTATGGATGAAACCATAAGCAAAAAACTACCACAATATCAATTACATCAGTCATCTTTACAAAAGATACATCAACAATATACCAAACTGCTCTATACACCAGCAGTAACCAAGCTCTCCCACCCGACCTACTCAACTTATCACCTGCCTCTTAACACCTCTGAATTTTAGGCTCTTAACTCAACCCTATAATCTCTTCATTTTTTTCAACGTGAGAAAACTGCTTCAAAACACTTGTCTCTCCCCTTTAATTACTCTTAATTCAGATAATCTTCAAAATAAAATAAATTTTTTTAGCAGTTTCATTAGTTTTTCTCACTTGCAGTCAATATCCATGCCTCAGTATGAGAGTTAGGTCTACGATTCTCTTGACCAATTTAGTACACATCCAACAACCTTCATTGCTTTCCATCTATTCTTTGACTCACCTATTGTAATCCTACTATTATTCATGACATTTATTCACTAATATATGTATGCGAAGCAACTGCTTCTATTTTCCCATTATCCACCTTCCGCGTTTACATTTACAACACCAATCATCAATCAGCTTTCTCCTGCTGCAGATACTTTCTAACTTTAATACTAGTGTTCATTATCCCCAGTCAAGATTATATCGTGTATAAAAAATAGTATTCAACACTATTTTCACCCATTTTCTTACCCTATACTTTTGCACCTTCATACTATCCATAAATATTTAAACTTCCCTTGGAAATATGGAACGCCCAGTCCTAGACCTACATTCACACCAAAGAGGTAGGTCTAAACTCTCCTCTTTAACGGATGTAACACAGGCTTCGCTTCTGCCATAAAAAGATACTCGCTGCTCTTCTGTACTACCTACTGTACCATAAATCTTCAATTCCTTCCTTGTTGTATCTCTATCAGGCCCGTCATATAATTTTATTACGTCCATTAACGTCGCGTATGGTCTACCCTTTACTGTAAAGTTTTCCGCCTAACTGTTTCATAAAAGTTACTTGGTCCATACAACTTCTCCCAATGTTAGGCCCTAAAAATCGTGCAGTTGTCTGTATCAATTTCATTCGTTATGTGTGTGTGCGTGTAACAAAAATGTATTTGTGTTGCTCATATAGCTTATTTCAGTATTTCTAAAAACCTACTTGTGTGAAGTACCGATCTTCGTTATAGGCCTAATCACAAGCCGAAGTGTGCATGAGCCGGTGGGTAAACCACAAAAAAAAAAAAAAAAAAAACGCGAGTACTTCGTTACATTGCAACGTTTCCTTAATAAAAATATGTATTTCCTTGTGCCATCCTAACTGAATCAAACTCATAGACATTTCAAAAACGTAAAAAAAAAAAATTAGGCCTACTTACCGGAAAGCGGCAGTCAGGAGGAACTCGGCTGCAACGCACACAAACAGCTCATGGGCCTAGCACCTGCTTGACTTCCATTGATCTTAAAAACTTTTCATTATCAGTTTACACAGCTGCACCAGTTCGCTTTTACATCAGTTCATTGTTCGAAACAGCTCAGATTTCTGCTAGCAAGTCACGTGAGTTTCTCTGCGGTGATGCAAAAGGTGTTTATTCTTGTTCTTGGCGGTCTCTTGTTGCTTTCTCTGGTGCTGCGAGTACTCGCTACGCTTGCAGAAACCTTGAACGTGCACTAAGACGAAGCAGGACGATAAAATATTCATGAAAAGCACAACATCACTTTAAGGAACCGAGTGTGAGCTGGGAGGAGCAAAGGTGTTGCAGATCACACACCAGCTGCAACGGAGTACTGCTAGGCCTAGGCCGATGCCGATTACAGTTTCCTTTCCTTGCCGGTAGAGCTTATCGTACTGGAAAGAAGACAAATGGTAAAGAAAATTGACTGATTGGAAAAGTTATGATTCTCATACATTCAACAGGTCAGGCAAGATATCACATCACATGAAGTGCCCCCTTTTTCCCCCATTGCTGGTAAACTACTAAACAAACTAAACAAACAAAAAAGAGAGAGTACTTCATTACATTGCATCCTTTCCGTGAATAAAGTTACCAATAACGTGATTCATTTTCACTTTAACATAAAATATACACATTTCCTTGTATCAGGCAAACTTATTCGAAGTAAGACATTTAATCATCGTATAAAAACATTAGACCTACTTACCAGATAGCTGCAGTCAGGAGCAACTCTGCTGCAACGCACAAACAGTACACTTCATAGGCCTAGCACCCGCTTGTCTTTCATTGATTTCAAAACTTATCGTTACCAATTTACACAGCTGCATCAGTTCGCTTTGTCTTCGGTTCCTTGCAAAATAAATTCAAGATTTCTGATAGCAAGTCACGTGAGTTTCTCTCCGGTGGTGCAAAACGTGTTCCTCCTTGCTCTTGCCGCCCTCGTTTTGCTTTAACTAGAGCTGCGTGTACTCGTTTAGCTTGCAGTAAACCTTTTACGTGCACTAATACGAAGCATAAGGATATTATGTGCACAAGACAGTCCAATTTCACGTTAAGAAACCGAGTGTAAGTTGGGAGGGGCAAAACTGGATTACCGGCCACACTAATTAGCAACGGAGCACTGCTAGGTTTATTCCGATTGCAGCTTCCCGCCTTGCCGGTGGAGATTATCGTACGTAAAAGAAGACACACATTAAATAAATTTGGTTGTTCGGAAAAGTTATAATTATCATACATTCAGCAGGTCAGGCAAGACATTACATCACATGACTTGCCTCATTTTACCCCATTTCTTACTGCTTGAGAGGCAAGAAAGCAGAAAAAAATGTTCATACGTCTGGCAATAACATACACCTTCCCTCTCAGTATTCTCCACGCGCGTTAAAAGTAAACGTTCGTGGCCTAAAGAATGCTTTCAGGTATGATGTACATATTCTTAATTTTCATCATTTATTTATAAAATACTATTTAAAGGAGGAATAGTTAAGGAGTAAAGGAATAATAAAGCAAATGTCAACACAATCCGAAAAGAAGCTAACACTTTAAAAATTGAGACTCCTAACTTATTTCTTCGCGAGTGGTAGTCTTTTGATACACAGCAGACAATATAAAAGAACCAATAATTCTGTATGCAAGTTTGCGATGTAAAATGTATCATGGATTAAAGACGTCAGCTGTAAGATTTATTTTACTGCCGGTTTTTATTTTTTAGACCTTGAACCACATGACAACATGTGCCCCAAGGTCTAAAAAATGCAACTCTGTGCAAGACAGAGGTCATATTATTTATTCAGTGTGCTTTGAAATATTGAGCTGAGCATCACCAGCTTGCTCAGTTTTTGCTGAAAAACATGGTGTGGAGAAGTCAGTTACACACACACACACACACACACACACACACACACACACACACACACATATATATATATATATATATATATATATATATATATATATATATATATATATATATATATATATATATATATATATATATATATACATATACATATTATCAGCATGAGGCAGAACCTTTCATAAGATTCATTTTGAAGCCTATAATAATTGTGTGACTTATGCAGTGAATTACTTACAAATAAGTTATTGAACACACACACACACACACACACACACACACACACATATATATATATATATATATATATATATATATATATATATATATATATATATATAGATAGATAGATAGATAGATAGATAGATAGATAGATAGATAGATAGATAGATAGATAGATAGAAAGATACAAGAAGCTACCATATATTCTATTCCACATCATTACTATATATCAGTATTATAACACATAGCACGTATATCGCGCTAGATCTGCTTACTATACAAAACATATTCCATATTATTCCGCACCATTCTTTGTGTCGTGTCGAACCCGAATCGTTTGAAAATGTCACGTCACCTCGTGCATAATTTCCGCATTTATCGTCAGAATAAATCCAGGATTATTTAAGCAACTCATTAAATCAGCGCATTCATTATGCAGCCATAACTCTTTGTACTGGGAGCGATGAATAATGCATACTCCATCACATTATGTATTTATCTCTCTAACTTAGATCGCATATATAAATGGACTAATTATTCATTATCACACTTTCCTCCCTAGGACAAATTTATTTAACTCTCCTCGAATAATTCCGTGTGCAGTTTCCGTTCAATTGAATGTGTCGATTCTGTAACGTTTGTTTTCCTTTTTTTTTTTTTTTTTTTGGTGTGGGAGGGGGCTTTACTCGATGAATTTTTATCTTTCTGGTTTTTGGATAAAAAGGTGGATGCATTAATATTTATCGTAGTGTTTATATATGACAAAGAATTTACCTATTTATTGCTGGTTTATTTGTCAAGTGTGAAAATGTTATTTTTCACCTGACGCACTGTTTTCGTAGAATGAATATGCATGTGATTTGATATTACATGGTGAGGTAATATTATTTTTTTTTTATACAACAATCCGAAATTTATCATATATTACCCAAGAAGATTTAATCCTATTACTATTTTATTTGTATAATAAGAAAATAGCATTTTTCACCTTATGCCCTTTCGTCCTATAAATTAATATTTTTGTCTTATAAATTAATATTTTGTGTGATTTGATATTCCATGGGTGAAATAATATAATTTTTTTGTCCATCACTTTGCAATATGCCATCTCATATCACCTAGGAGGATTTAATCCATTTCGTTCACAAGCTCCAAAAGATAATATTTTCCAAATCTTCACAATAACATTCTATCAGCATATATTGTGGCCAGTAACAGCTGTTTGTAAATTCGTACACCTGTCCCGTTTCTCTGTCCCTGCACTATTATGCATTTACTCTGATGTAAAGTCAGTCTTCGGTATTAGTAGCATTATGCACTGACTCCACTAGAGTCGTATAATATATGTTAGAAAATGTAAGAAGACAAACCGTAAATTTTTCAGAAAAGTGACTTGATAACTTAGAACTGCAGTACTTTTTTTAAATGATGATGTAAAATCAATCTTCTGCATTAGCATCATTATACGCTTACTTCATTAGAGGCGTATAATGTATGTTAGATTATGTAAAAAGATAAAATGTAAATTTTTCGGGAAAGTGTTGACTGGGGAAGCTAAACCACAGTACCTTTAAGATGATCAGCATAAATAACGGCACTTTAAGAGGAAGAGCCAAACAAGATCAAGATGATTAGATACTGCCACTAGACCAGTGCCAAAAAAAAAAAAAAGATAATTAGTGGCAGTAACATCACTGACGGAAATGCAAAATATGACCCAAAACAAACGATAACTCACATCACAGCCAATTATTTATAATGATCACTGCTAATTCTGAAAGTCTGCATGAGGTCGAGTGATTAGTTGATTGATTGTAAATCATCTGGCTTCATAAATACTAATTTTATGACAGAGAGAGAGAGAGAGAGAGAGAGAGAGAGAGAGAGAGAGAGAGAGAGAGAGAGAGAGAGAGAGAGAGAGATTTCCCATTCATAAGTTTATTTAGTTCGAGCTTTGCACTTTCCTACTTTTTTTCGTACACCCACGTTGTGTGTGTGTGTGTGTGTGAGAGAGAGAGAGAGAGAGAGAGAGAGAGAGAGAGAGAGAGAGGTTCTCCAATCGACTGTTTATACATCGTTTTCCAAAACGTTCAGTGGGGAAGCAGGACCACTGGAACAAATCCACCTTAAATTCAAATGTCAAAATGAGGTGTGTATACCATATAAAATGTAGGCGATGATATTGAGGATTATGATAAAAAAGGTTTTTATTTATCTATCTATTTATCTTATTTTATTTGTTTGTTTATTCATTTTTAGTATTCAGCACAATACAAATTTTCAATTTTTACTTTTTCATGTTTGCATGCAATTTTCACTACAATACTTTGCATGTGAATATATATTTATATATATAAATATGTGTGTATGTATATATGTATATATATATATATATATATATATATATATATATATATATATATATATATATATATGTGTGTGTGTGTGTGTGTGTGTGTGTGTGTGTGTGTGTGTGTGTGTGTGTATCCTTGCAGTCCAGTATTCATAATATCAGCATAAAAAAATATGGATATACGCATCTAAAACCCATATGGCTTTTTGTCCCAGGTAGCGACTTTGGTACCTGGTAATTAGTAGATCATAAAATGCTGTAGCCTACGTAAAATAAAGTAGATATGGCTACTAACTACATTCCAAAAAAATAATTATATACTTTAATGTTTTTTTTCAACAGCTATTGCAATAAAAGGTCGAGAGAAATTATTTTACGGTTCTCCATCGGGAAATTGCTTTGCGATATATTTCTGTATCCCGTTTCCGTGTCATTTTACAGCTGCATAGGTGATATGTAGTGGAATGTTTCAAAACGCAAAATAAAAATACGGTAGAAATTTAAAGTTGAGTAAATAAAAAGACTATATCGTATTCTGAAAACAAATATGCTAATCAGTCTTCAAATTTTAAGCTGTCAGCACGGAAAGTCTCCACAAAGCTTCCAAATTTTTTTAATGGTATTACTGCCTAGAATCTGTTTTACCCCACAGCTTATAAAACGCTATTCTCGCAGGCCCTTAAAACCACGTTAGCATATTTATGCTGCTAAATTAAATAACGCGAGAGAATGGCAGGTTTAACAATGAAATATACAGAACAAAATATCAAGAGAAAATGGTTAAAGTCCATACAATTTCCGTGCGGTGGTGCCTCCGTTCGTGAGGCTGAAGATTTTCCAGGAAAAACGCGAACAATTTCTTCTACTTCGAGGCCATTGTCGGGGGAAACAAAAATGGCTTCATTTACTTTCTCACTCGCATATTGCGAGGCTTAGGGAGGGGTGGGTCCTCTTGCACCTTATGTTATTATTTGGCATCTCCCAAGAAACAAAAGAAAACGATAAGAAAACGAATGAAAATTCAATAAATCAGTATTCATTGAAATAGTGTCACCTGAATTTGGCAGTGTCATGCAAATCAACTATAATAAAACGTAAAATGAAATGATAATACGCAAATTAGTATGGTATTAATATTCTCTTTTTAAGCATAACTCAGAGGGGAGAATGGAGTTTTCTGTGTGATACATTTATTCTGGATGAAAAACAGGAAGGACTTATCTGCCATTTTAGAGTTGTCGTCCAACTCCAAGGGGTCCACAACTGTTTACTAGACAACTCTCTATCTTAAGTTACACGTCAGTACCTTATAATTACCGGTCGTTTGTTAGATTTGGAAATGACTCCGAGTGCCTATGGGAGTTAAGGTATGGCTGTCTGACGAAGTTAGTTTAGCCAGCTCTCCCTTATGGATGTGAAGTGGTGTATGTTGAACTGAAATTAAATTAAAACATTTTGAAGGCCATGGGTTGAAATGTACGTGGTCTGAGAAGAAATGAAAGGGTGAGAAATAAGGAAACAGGGAAAAGTGGTAAAATGGTTAGCGTGGGCGAACGGTTTGATCAGATTGTTTTCAGACAGGTTGGTCATGGAAAAAGAAAATACAGGACCATTGGTTAGGGAAGAGAGAGAGAGAGAGAGAGAGAGAGAGAGAGAGAGAGAGAGAGAGAGAGAGAGAGAGAGAGGTTCGAAAGTGTTAAGATGGGAGAATGTGGGGGCGTGAGATACCTAGAAAGTGCTTGATAGATGCTACGAAAGAGGGAATGGAAAGGAAAACCTTAATAAGAAGAAGCCTAAGAGTACTTGCAAGATAGAAGGGAAATGACACATACAATACATGAGGCTTTACTATCTGCTGAAATTCAGGAATCAAGTCATGAATTTGGCATTGACTCTTTGTTCCCTTTTTCTGAAGCCACTCCCTGCTAAGGGGAACTGCATGGTGTTGATTATTCTCATTATTCATCACGAAAAAACATATATATCCGTATTCATTCACCATAACGGCCATTTGTGGAGTGGGTGTTCGGTTTACGGATGATCAACGGAACTGAAGACCATCAAAGCCCCAGGATTAAAATGAAATTGGCTTACAGCGAAATAGAGTTTTGGTTCTTTGAGATTTATTTTTCGAATGTTCGTTTGATTAAATATTATAAAGCTTTTTACCGTGGATTCATGATTTCATCATTTACTTTTACGTCACGTGTACTTTTCGAATTGGTCCTTATGACACATCATTCCTACATTTCTCATTTTAAATGTATGCATTTGTTCGATATTTTATATGTTCAACATTTTTTTTCAAAATATTGTCTCATAAGAAATTAAAACTATTACATGATATTATATATATATATATATATATATATATATATATATATATATATATATATATATATATATATATATATATATATATATATATATATCACACACACACAACACACACACAGATATAATATATATATATATATATATATATATATATATATATATATATATATATATATATATATATGTATATATGTATGTATAATGGTAAAGAAATTGTAATAAAGAAGAGACAAAAGCCTGGTATGATAAAAAGCTTCAAAGATACCTATCAGGCCACTGAAAAGCTAATGCACGGCCGTATTCAAAATGTATAGGTCAAAAGTTAAAAAATTTCCATGAACCATCACAGTATAAAGCATTGCCATTAGTTTCCTAAAATTCTGCTTGGTAAAAACAGCGATTTAACCTAAAATATGGTAACCAGTAATTTTTTTCATTCTAATCGATACAATTCTTGTTAAAACGCCTTAAATATTCAAGAAAATTGATTGCTCATATATGAAAAAATAAAGATAGATAAAGGGGTAAGTGAATATATAACTACGTACAATATCACATGAAAATATTAATTTATGAGTAATGAATAAACTACACGATTAATTTTCTTCTCTCTATACTTAAACTCCTTGGAATACCATCTTTTAGGATATCATCAAGAGAAAGTCTAAAATTCTGGTTACATATGTCGGGAAAATGAAACAACAATATTGTTCAGTCTTTTTCTACAAGATAAATGTCCCACGGTTCTGCCGGAAAATAAGCAAGGGATACTAGAAGCAGTATTTTGCAGAAAAATGCATTCCGTTTTTTAAATGCTCGTGAATATGGAATTCAGAGTTCAGAAAGCAACTCGAGTAAAGGAAATACAAGCTTCGCTCTTCATGATCGAAAAACATACATGAAAAATAATCATGAACTTTTTATTCTATCGTATGACAGTTACGTTTATGCATACGTGCTAAGGCTACTTCCATGTCTGCAAATTGGAAGGCAAATAATATCAAGAGAAAAAGATATGCAAACACATTATGGCGAAATGAAAATCAAACATGAATTGCTGGTCATAATCTACTAGGGGAACCTTCGTTAGAGAGAGAGAGAGAGAGAGAGAGAGAGAGAGAGAGAGAGAGAGAGAGAGAGAGAGAGAGAGAGAGAGTCTTCACTAATTTACAGGAATGACAAATGGCACACGTACAACACAAAATTACAGAAAATCCAGGAAAAATATAACATGACCTTATTTTAAAATCTAATATTATCAGTTTTATTTGCTGTGTGTTTGTTTATTTAATTATTATTATTATTATTATTATTATTATTATTATTATTATTATTATTATTATTATTATTATTATTATATCTAATTCAAACTACCAAACGCAATCGTCATAATGACTGAAGTCATATATTTGACATTATAATGAACTTGACAGAATTTCCTGTTCGTAAACGAAAAATTATTTAACTACCTCCAGAATCCGGAAGGTTAGGAGAAAGTTCGTCCTTTCAGCAAATATATATATATATATATATATATATATATATATATATATATATATATATATATATATATATATATATATATATATATATATATATATAATATAACTTCAATATTAAGATATGAAAAATAAAGCCCACAGCTTCAACATCAATAATGTGGAGTATTTGAGAAAAATTAATTCTCTATCTCTAAAAATCCTGTTTGTGAATATACCTAAAAACGGGTTCCTATTTCAGACTTTAGTTTTAAGACGTTTTTATAGGAGTAAAGTGCAAAGATCTATGAATAACAGAGCATATGCCCAATATTTCTTTTACATAACGGTATTTATCCGCATCATGGTATAAAAAAACTTTGGGCAGGTTAGCATGTGGAAAATGAATGGCCTGAATCTAGCCTCTAAAATGTAAAGGTAGTTATGTGCTATATATATATGGATTTTTAGGTTAAATGTACTGAATGTTATACGTACATACATACAC
Source organism: Macrobrachium rosenbergii (assembly GCF_040412425.1). Classification (NCBI taxonomy): domain Eukaryota; kingdom Metazoa; phylum Arthropoda; class Malacostraca; order Decapoda; family Palaemonidae; genus Macrobrachium; species Macrobrachium rosenbergii. Next base: position 21,145,021 of record NC_089765.1, on the reverse strand, counting down.
GTGGAAAACGCTGATATACACACACATATATATATATATATGTATATGTATATGTATATGTATGTATATATATATATATATATATATATATATATATATATATATATATATATATATATATATATATATATATATATATATATATATATATATATATATTTATATATATATATATATATATATATATATATATATATATATATATATATATATATATATATATATATATATATATATATATATATATATATATATATATATATATTTCTGATGGTGGTCACTGGAGTTGTTATCTAAACAATTATAAACAAATCTTTTTCAAAGAGATTATTGCCCCGTGTCTCGCTCATTGAGGTTAGTCACCATTATATAAACTAGCAACAGTTGCTGACGGTACACACACACACACAGAGAGAGAGAGAGAGAGAGAGAGAGAGAGAGAGAGAGAGAGAGAGAGAGAGAGAGATAGAGCGAGAGAGAAATCTGCGTTCTAGCAACCATTTCAAAACCCATTTATGAGTTCACTGACGCTGTTTCGTTGAATCCGTATCGTCGAGCCTAGCCATTTTTAAACTGTGCTCAATAGGAAAACGGAAGTCCAAACCCCAAAAATTCGTAAGTGAACAAAATCCTTCTCTGAGGACGATAAATCCCAAACGAACAAGACTTGATAGTCACGGGGTAATAGATATTGCGTTGGAGTGCATTCAATTTATCTGGACTCTTTTTTCCCGTCGTTTTTAATACGCTTTTTTTTCTACCCTTCCTGACAGCAGTGTCAGGGAGACAAGGTTACGCAAGTGAAATGTTTTCCAGGCCAGACTTTCACGGTTTTCAAGATTTTAGACCGGTCCTGTCTGAATCTGGATGTTGATATATATATATATATATATATATATATATATATATATATATATATATATATATATATATATATATATATATATATATATATATACAATGTATATATATATATATATATATATATATATATATATATATATATATATATATATATATATATATATATATATATATATATATATATATATATATATATATATATATATATATATATAGTGTGTGTATGTGTGTGTGTATGTGTGTGTGTGTGTGTGTGTGTGTGTTATATATATGTGTGTATACATATCCACATTCATATATTGCATATTATCTGAATAATAATTTGTTTTTGTTTGCTTCATCTTATTTAAGAGTAAACAAATAATTCTAATGAATTCTGTTAATTAAAATGAAATGCTGAAGAATATCCGTTTACAAAGACATTTCTTATATTTATGTTTCTTCTTTGATGAACAAATTTTCTTTGATGTATATCTTTAACTAAATATTGAAAATCCACTTGCTTTTCGGAAACTACCATTCTTTGAAGATTATCTTATCTTATATCCCATTAGTAATTACAAATAATTAGATTTCTTTCAATGTATTTTTCGGGGGCAAGAAAGATACCTCCTATTTTGTTTATATTTCTTTTGTTTGTACAATGGCATGCAATTATTTCTGTCATTTTACTTTTCTGATGAAACAGCAATATTCAGTTATTCAAGTCTTTCATCTGTTATCTTTCCTGTGAGAATATTGTTTATCTAAAGGCCTTGCATTTTGCGTACGCAAAAAAACATCCCATTTTTAACAATACGGTTTGTTTTCGGTAACCAATAGCCTTGCGTACTTTTAAGCTCGATTAATCCTTATTCTCATATCTGTTTCATTTTATTTTTTCCTTTGTTTCAAGCTTTTAATGCGCATTCATTATTTATCAATGGAACTTCAGACCATGTCCGCTTGTCCATTATTAATCTCTGATTCCTTTTTAACATGTTTATCGATATCATCTTCATTAAAGAAACATCTGGATTCTGGGAAATGTCCCGTAAAAAAGATTTTCCATTATACATCACAAATAATTCTTTCCTGAAACTAGTTATTTATACCCTCTCTCATTTGCGAGATTTATTTTCATCCCTCGCAATATTTACATAATTAACTCTCATTTTTTTCCCATTATCCTTCATGCTAGACTGCTTTAATTACGTATTCATCTTCCTGCTCCTTTTTTTTCAGACGTTTCTTATCATTAAAATCTAATTTTTCCTCCCGAATTTTCATTTCGTTCCAATAAAACTAATATAACGAGACAGCTCGAAGCAATCTTATTTGCATCTTTTTCTTTATAAAGTTATAGATTTTTTTTATGTTCTCTCCTTTCAAATGGTTGTTCCCTTTCTAAGATTAAATTCCTTTTATTTTGTTTTATTTAAAATTTTATCCATTAAATCTTAACTGATAAATGTTAAAACTAATTCGCGACTGGCAATGAACGTTATATTGTAATATTCAAAATTGGTTATTCTGTGGAATTACAACAATCAGTTTATAATCTTTTGACACTATAACCTGCCTATAGCCCTCCAAAACCTTTCCATACTTAACACCACCTCAAAGGCATATTTGGAATACCTCAGGTAACTAGTGTTTATGCTTTGGTTCAAAGTTATTCTGGACTATTTACTTTTAATCTTTAGCAAAGGGACTATCTAAGTTCAGATTATAAATCAAGTAAACTAAGTTATGTAATCTATTGTAATTCAGCCTTTCCTGTCTAAAGTATAGTATATATTAACTTACTACATTTATGTAAATTTGATGATATCCAATAAGTGAAATTGAATTTTGGTTTCTGCTATGAAATTTTATTTCAAGGAATAACATATCTATAGACATTTCTCTTTTATTATTTTAGGAAATGACTCATAATTTGTTGTTTTTTCAAGAATTATAACATTCATTTAAATGCAAAACAGTAGCAGTTATATCGTTACTGACTTCACCGTGCAAGGCAAATATAGATAAAATCACATATAATAAAAATGAAGCTTCAGATGAAAACCATTACTCGTGGAATTTCCATGAAAATGAGGTCGATTAGTCGAATTCTATTATAATCAGGAACTTGTATCGCATTTACATAAACAGGCAAAATGCTACTATGAATAAAATCCAGTGTGTGTATATTTTTGTTAAAAAAAAATGGGTCTTAGTTTCCTGCTGTTGGTATGGAATGGAGCTTGCATCTAAAATAATTTCATTTTGAGGCCTAACTTTTTTAGTTTAATAATTTTCTATTACTCGTAATAGGTGCTAGTTTCAAGTTTATATTAAAAAAAAAGTTGTAAAACTATAACGCCTCCAGTGGGCACATGCCTAAATCAACTTCGTAGGAATGTATTGCAAATTTCTCTCCAAGTTTGATTATATTCCAGTCTCTCCTAAAACCTAAACTCTAGTCGCTGTAATGAGTCAAACCTTTGGTTGAGTAATCCTATTTTTAGCTCTCTCTCTCTCTCTCTCTCTCTCTCTCTCTCTCTCTCTCTCTCTCTCTCTCTCTCTCTCTCTCTATCCAAAGGAGATGTGTCACCAGGCAAGTATAACAATAGATCAATCTGATTTGATA
>NC_089765.1:21134043-21136543 GCF_040412425.1 Macrobrachium rosenbergii | reverse complement strand
ACTTGTTTGACTTTCTCAGGTAAAGGAAACAGTTTACTTTCTCAGGAAAGTGTAAATCAAGTAATAAACAGAAAGTGTATCAAGTATAAAGAGAGAGAGAGAGAGAGAGAGAGAGAGAGAGAGAGAGAGAGAGAGAGAGAGGAGACTTGTTTGACTTTCCCAGGTAAAAGTAAACAGAAGTAATACACATAACAGTGTATCAAGTATAAACAGAGAGAGAGAGAGAGAGAGAGAGAGAGAGAGAGAGAGAGAGACTTCAATAACCTTGTGTGTCTTAAAGATAATCCTCTCTGTTCAGACGCGTCTGCATTTGCTCTCGGAATATGCCATGAATTGTGTATGCATCCATTCACAGGGAAGTAAATATTCAGCCAGTAAAATCTACCTCGCACCTTTATGTGATGTGAGGCCGCAGCGAAAACGAAGCAATCAGCTTTAACGAGAGAATACAATATTTTGTCGAGCCGCATCATTTCATAACAGAAAAAACACTTTCGAGTGTCTAATTTGGAGCTCACTTTTGGTCGATGTGTAATACATTTCCAAATATTCTAAACCCTTTCTAATTAATCATTTTTTTGTATATCGTGGACCACGGTCGAGGTTTTTTTTCTTTGAAGTGGAAAATATTACAATAAAATTTCATTGTTATACATAGGGTTGTTGGATGGCCCCCAGTCATTTTTATTTTTTTTTACTATTAAAGTATTGATGAAATGGGCATTGCTATTCTCTCTATTGCGCTGAATTGAGTTCCTGGTATACGGATATTGAAAAAGTACTTCTATTATTGAAATGAAATGAAATAAAAAGAGGTAACCCTTTAGATGCAAATGGAGTCCGTTTTAATATTTTTAATATATATATATATATATATATATATATATATATATATATATATATATATATATATATATATATATATATATATATATATATATATATATATATATATATATATATATATATGTGTGTGTGTGTGTGTGTGTGTGTGTGTGTCTCTCTCTTGTCAATCTTTCTCTCTGCTTTGTGAAGGATTTAAAGAGTTTTGGTCATATCTATCCATTTTCTGTATGACTTCTCAAGTGTTTCTAATGGTACAGCATTCTAACTCCAAAAAGATTCAGAAATCCATTGCATTTTGAGAGAACTCATACAAATGTTTTGTAGTTCGTGTTTTAAAATGGTGAGAATTTCTTGCAACATGCAAGCAAGGGTACCATACTCGTAAGGGAAACTCTCTCTCTCTCTCTCTCTCTCTCTCTCTCTCTCTCTCTCTCTCTCTCTCTCTCTCTCTCTCTCTCTCTCTCTCTTTCATATACACTTGCCTTTTGTGAGTCATAAAAGACCAAGAAGAAGAAAGAGTATCAGAGGATTTAGCTTCTGATACTAACATTTTCTCTCCCAACGGTGTTCGGAATATTTTTTTTTTTTAAGTTTCTCGTCTTTCGTTCGTTCCTAATGACTTAGGAATCCAGAATTGGAATATTTTTGCATGTTAATTTGTTTTTGTGGGGACGAAGGAACGCCACCTCAGGTCGATGAAGCCTGGCTTACTTGAAGGTATTTTCACTGTTTGAATAACATAGGATCATAAGATTTTCGATTTCAGGCAGTAGATTGTAGGTTGCTGAAAAATTCTGGAGTGTGGAAATTTTGGTTTTCTTGTACTTTAAATTGATATGTAGATTTAGTCCAGTATATATATATATATATATATATATATATATATATATATATATATATATATATATATATATATATATATAATAATAATAATAATATAATAATAATAATAATAATAATAATAATAATAATAATAATAATAATAATAATAATAATAATAATATAATAATGTAATATAATATAATAGTTGAAGATGCTGTCTACAATTGATCATTGGTAAACTACAATTTTATTCGAGTATGCTCGTCAACTGGATTTTTTCTTGCCTTTGAATTCTGGACCCAAACATTCCGACGAAAACAATTAAACTCAAATGCTGTGTTAAGCATTTTAAAAGCGTAGGACGTGAATACTTTGATTCCATTGCAATTGACTTTACTAGCGCTGAAATCATTTAAGAATCCAGAGGATTGAAGCTTTCTGACTTTTATCATATCCCTTTTGAGATCATCTGTGACAGAAGCCTTCATCTCTTTGCAGAGCAATTGGGATTTTAAGTGAAGTGTTCGCACATTTTTTTTGTTCTTTAGTATATCCTGGATTTGTATATTAAGAATATAAGAAAAGATTACGTATTTATTTTCTAGTGGCTATCGAATTTCCAACAGCACCCTTAACGCGCACACACACACACACACACACATATATATATATATATATATGTATGTATGTATGTATGTATGTATGTATGTATGTATATATATATATATATATATATATATATATATATATATATATATATATATATATATATATATATATATATATATATATATATATATATATATATATATATATATATATATATATATAT
>NC_089765.1:21099043-21126543 GCF_040412425.1 Macrobrachium rosenbergii | reverse complement strand
CCATTATCCTTCTTTAAGTTAATGACGTCATTAATTGGAGCCCGTGCATAAAGTCGATGGCAGATCTTCTATCCTCGAGAATAAGCTCTCAGTTGGGCGAGGCCATTGTTCTGGTTTCTTTATGGCCAGCTTTGGGAGATGTTCAGATGAAGCATTTATTGAATGATGGGGGTTCATAAATGAGAAATATTCGACGTTTAGGAAGGATTATGTGTGTGTTTCGTTTGTTTAACCGAATGTGAATACTTGTGTGTATAGGTATGACTGTTTGTATGTATGTCTGTATGAATGTATGAGAGAGAGAGAGAGAGAGAGAGAGAGAGAGAGAGAGAGAGAGAGAGAGAGAGAGAGAGAGACATGACGTATATTTCATATATACAGTGTATACATATATATATATATATATATATATACATACACAAATTAGTTATAAAATTAGTTATAAAATATATGTCATCTCTCTCTCTCTCTCTCTCTCTCTCTCTCTCTCTCTCTCTCTCTCTCTCTCTCTCTATATATATATATATATATATATATATATATATATATATATATATATATATATATATATATATATATATATATATATAGAGAGAGAGAGAGAGAGAGAGAGAGAGAGAGAGAGACATATATTAGACTAATTTGTGTATGTAGAGACAGTATATACATATATATGATATATAAATGAATATACTATATATACATATATATATATATATATATATATATATATATATATATATATATATATATATATATATATATATATATATATATATATATATATATATATATAGGGAGAGAGAGGGTTAAAAAAAAGAGAGAGAGAGAGAATCATTATTTCATAATTATCTTAAGTTTTTTCTCCATGATATAGATCCTGTCATCAATTTAAGCAGGAGGTTACCGAACCAAATAACAGCACGCCATTATCAAATAATTCAGGCTCTGGAAACAATTATAAGCCATTTATATTATAATCTTCCAGTTTTGATAATGTCCATAAAATATCTATTAAGAATTAAAAGATGCCGCTAGTACAATTAAAGTCCTGGTAGTTAATAGCTGGTCCCTATCGAAACATCAATCTCATGTCTGGCGATTTACAATTACCGGAGGCCAATTATAACTAATGGGTCGTTTATCCAAATGAGCAGCGTGATATACACACAAACTCGATTAAAGATTATAATGGTGGCCCGGTCTGGAATTGAGCTAACCTTGTCTTTTTCAGTTTCTTCCCTCGATACTTGGGGTGAAACTCACTTGGAATTTTCGACTGCGTAAATTAGTTCTTATATATCTTATATATCTAGGGTAAAATTGACTTAGAAATTTCTTTATTGTAAATTATTTCCTATAATTATTTATATTGTATTCTCGGTCAAAGTTTATTAAGAGAAGGCATTTGTGAAATTAATTTTATGATGTCAGAAGGGAAAAACATAATTCAGGCTAACATTCAGTCCGATCTATTAGAATAAAGAATGTATTTCCTAATGGAAGCTCTGGCTATTGAGAAGAAGAATACTTGTTTCTTTAGGATAAAATAAAGGAATATTCATAGCATGTCAAGCTTTGATTCTTGGAGATAAATATAAGTTAATAGCCACAGTTGAGATAAGCTGCAGAATCTGGTGAATTTAGAATAAATAAGGACCAAATCCATATTAAATCCAAAAGCTTTAATATCCTTTAAAAAATGTTTAATGAAAGTGTGTCACATTATCTGTTAATAAGAACCAACTGAGTATTTTGCTTTGTTAACTGGAAATCATGTGCAGATTTTTTAGGATCTGACTGGATTCGTAATTAACCTTTACAAACCAGGAAACATATCTCAGTATTAACAATATGTAAATCTAATGGTAAAAGCTGGATATACAGCATTATCTCAAATATATAGATGAAATACCCAAAGTAAACTTCTAAACATTTTCCATTTTTCGAGCTAAATTTTTCTCCCAACATTTTTGCCGTGAAGACTTCTCAGCATCACGTATTCTTGTCTACGTGATAGGGTATTTTATTACGTTTCCCTCGTTATGTCAACAACGGCCAAGGGATAGAAAGTTAATAACAATGTTTGAAGTTATTAAACGCAAAAGTTTTGTTTGCGAGAGTTTGAAAAGCATATAAACGCAGACATATGCATTCGCGCTCATATATACTGGTTTTGGTGAAGTAATGTTGTTTAGTGTTTAATGACTTTTTAAATGGACTGTTTTCATAAATCAGAGAGAAGACAGATAACACTGTAAAATTATGGTTTTAAGTAAATAAGCCGTGAGTGGATTTAGCTTGAATATATTCTGCTCTTCAAATTGACCAGCGCGTTTTACTATCTCGTACGACATTGCCAGTCATAACTGTTAGGCCTAGGTTTGAGAGTGTATGCCACACAGCTAGAATTATGTAAATATAATACATTGAAGATAATCATTCTTAGTAAAATCCTGTCTATACGCCAAGTCAAACGTAATGCAATCCCCTTTTGTCGAGGACACTTTCATGAAAAAGTGTTTGTCAAAAGTAAAATCAGCCCACTTAGGATCGATGGACAGCAAAGCCTGTGGCGTACTAATACCACTCATTATTCGCCATGCAAAATGCAATGAAATCCCCAATATTCTGTACGCAGGCCTGGCAAAATATCCTGTATTAGTTGCAGTGAACTCGTGATAAAAAAAAAAAGAGCATTAATTAACCCGTATGTAAATCGGTGTTATTGTTTACTGCAATTCGATATTCTAATTGGCTCGAGTGGTTTCCTATCAGGTGCTGAATAAATTAAGTGCTTTTTAATTGTTTTGCTCAACTTAATTAGTGTTGCTGGAATTTGCTCTGATGGCGCGGTCGTATTGCTGAAATATGGATGCAAAATGCTCTTGCAAATAATTTCAAGGTTAGCGCAAATGCCCATATTGGCTTGGGAACGTCATTTGGGCTTAATGCAAACACGGTTATGCAATTGCAGTGCGCCAGGTTCAAAATGGCTGGTGCATGACAAGCGAATCTATGTCGTTCTTACCGCTCAATTATTTTCATGTGAACAAGGGGGATACCTATTCACACACACACACACACATGTATGTATGTATTTACGTATGTATGTACGTATATATATATATATATATATATATATATATATATATATATATATATAATTAATATAGATAGATAGATATACATGTATACACACACACACACACACACACACACACACACACACACACATATATATATATATATATATATATATATATAGATATATATATATATATATATATATATATATATATATATATATATATATATATATATATATATATATATATATATATATATATATATATATATATATACATGTTTATACATGTTTTGTTTACATATACACACAAAGCATAATAGGAAAATACGAGAACCTTATGTAGACCTTCAAAATTCAACAGAATAATATACTTTAAACGTACACATAGACATTTTAATTAACCTCATGCAAAAATCGAGAAAAATTTTACTTTGACATAGCTATGTTCCTCCTCTGAATTATTCATGAAAACTCCTAAGAACTACGTTTTATCAATAATTTCTCTCTCTCTCTCTCTCTCTCTCTCTCTGCCTGACATTTTGCATTCGCCTGACAAAGCTTTAATTCTTTCACCAAGACAAAAGCTAAAAGAACGATGAACATTGTTTACATTTCTTCGTCTTCTTCTTCTCTCCCCCCAGACGTATAATTTGGACTCGCAAATAGGAGACTCCTCGGCCTGTGCAACGGCTCTCATGTGTGGCGTGAAAGCCAATATCAACACCGTGGGATTGGACCACCGGGGCAAGTTTGAGGACTGCAGGTCGTCTTACTCGTCTGGAGTTCCGTCGATCATCGACTGGGCGCAGAAACATGGTTAGTATTGAGGCGGATTTTGCTGTGGAGTAATTACGGAGTATAGTTTTTTTTTTTTTTTTTTTAGAAGACAGGGTTAAATTAATTCGTTGATGCAGGTTAAAGCGATGAATTTACGTTTTTCTTGATGGAATACTTTAGTGTGAGATGTATTATATAATATATATATATATATATATATATATATATATATATATATATATATATATATATATATATATATATATATATATATATATATATATATATATATATATATATATATATATATATATATATATACATATATATATATATATACATATATATATATATGTGCATATACATATACTGTGTTTTGTACTTCTTTTTATTGTTAGATAGAAATGCTTTTATAATTCATGTAATAAAGGCTTTTTGACTGAAACAAACCCTGCAGAAGCTATGTTAATTTAATTCTGAACAAAAGAGCAAACCGACGAAGCACAGTATGAGCCAAGAATAGAAATAAATGAAGATTTTTTTTATATTGTGCCATACCTAACAAGACTTCATCATATTACAAATGGTCGATTATAGATTGTAAAAGGTATATACAGACAACAACGATCTTTCACTTTGGATAATAATTTATAAGTTATTTCGCATTGTAGACCAGTCTAGATGAATACTTACTGAATATTTATAAACTATTTCGCAATGTACACCAATCTAAACAAATATTTATCAAGTGTCTACAAACTATTTCGCAATATAAAGAACTAAAATTTGGAAAAGAAATTAAAGAACTTAAACTTCAATCCAGATTTTTCCAGATTAAGAGCATTTTCCCTTAAAAAAACTTCTTTCCCATAATGTGTCATAACGAATTGGATTAATTCCAAAAGTTTTTCAGCATTGGATCTCAAGGCTAAGGATAACCGTCCGGAGACATATCAGTAAACATTTTTCTTGTTCTTTACGAGTGGAGTGATGCAAGAATTCAGAGAAAGGACCTGCAGATTTAGGTGAAAACTGCGGGAGGAGAAGAGTAATAATATAAGAGGTCCTCTGTGGAAATATGTGGGTTATATAAAAGAAAGAATGGAGGCATTCTGTCTTCCTGAATAAGGAGAAATTTTAGATCAGGAAGTGTGAAAGGTCGTCGCGTTCAGCTTTGGTGGCAGGATGTATATATCTGCGTTTTAATGCCAAAATCGAGAGAGCTGAGCAGAATTTGTTAGAAGGACAAATTAGGTGGTAAAAAATAAAGATGAACTGTATAGGTAGACGAGAATTTTGGAAATTTGCAACAAGGGAAAATCTGCATTTGAATAGTTTCAAGATTAATGTAACCAATGTAGACCTCACCAAGACGATGAAGAAAAGAAAGGTAAAATGACTTGTGAAAAATGGGAAGCTTTCATTTATGTTGCATTACAGAGGTAAAGTGACATATTAAGATTTGAATTAAAGAGGAGTTCTTATGGAACAAACAGTTATGACGAAGTAGGACTATATACCAACGGAGGGAGAAAAATGAAAGAGGATATTTGTTTTATCACAAATAATTTAACATGATTTGAGTCAAATTCAATGGGTAATTCATTATTGCTTCAACAGTTAAAGAATGAAGGGGCAGCAAATTAAATTTTGCTTCACTCGGACGCTTGTTAGTAGATGAAACAGCTCTCGAGAAAAAAGAAATCTTGAAATTCTTTACATTTCACATACTTGCAAATCAGAAATCAAATTTTCTTTGTTCCCCTGATTTTTTCTCTCTTGTAATTATTGTATACCTTTAGGTTTTGAAGTATATATAATTTTTTACATACTATGTACTTAGTTATCCTTCCTGATCAATATTCTCATGTCATCTGATCTCTAATTATCTTTTTCTTCTCTAAAGACATTTCCATCTCGGTCATTTAAACTCTAAATGAACAGCTTGTGTATCACACCACATAAACACAACAAAAAGCAGGCAAGCAAAACAAGGCAATCATTGCAAAACCAGGCAACTGTAAACAATAGAAGAACAAAGGAGCCGTTGCCGTTACATCCTTTAAAAAAACTCCATTCCATGTCATAAGACAAAAGAACATAGATTCCCGAAGAGAACTAAAAAACGTTAGAGAAAAAGGTCATCCGAACGCATCCCCAACGAGATAATGAACGCATCCTTGGGAATTTTCTTCATGGGAATATAGTCCTCAATTCTATGAAATCCCGCGATGACAATGGATGGTCGGAGAGCCCCGCATTCATATGCAGATTAGACTATTGTGGCCTGAATTAAACGGATGCATAGGTGACTCCTCCCACATGGGAAGGGAGGGGGGGGGACGGGGAGGAGGTGGAAGGCAAAAGAAAGGAAAGATAAACATTTTAAAACTGGATGATTGTATGAGATATTGCGTGTGTCTGTGTGTGTATATACAGTATATATGCATTATTCATATATTTTTGTATATATATATATATATATATATATATATATATATATATATATATATATATATATATATATATATATATATATATATATATATATACATATATATATATATATATATATATATATATATATATATATATATATTTATATATATATATATATATATATATATATATATATATATATATATATATATATATATATATATATATATATATATATATATATATGCAAGATGAAAAACAAGTCTCCAGAGCTTTCAGTCTGCAAAGACAAAAAAGGAAACAAATGAGAACGTGGAAAATTGCCGTGGTCTAACTCCAGACAGCTACAAGCGCATCCACAAAGAGTACAACGCGAGGAGGTCCCTTTGTAATCTAAATAGACCATGAAACGGATGTTGCACAGCATCCCTCACCAATACCGGCCTCAGCTACTTCCAGTTCATATCCTCCCTTGTAAATATTCCAGCCAGTTTCTTGCCTCCCTCTTATCTGGTTTTCTTTCTTCTTCTCTTCCCCTCACCCACCCCACTCGGTTCGCTATTTTCCTAAACCAGTTGTCTAGACCCGAGGCTCAGGGCATCATATTTTTTATTTTTTTTTTATCCCGCGTGGACGGCATTGTCCAATAATCGTTTGTCTGGGAAAATTGTTGTTTTTCCTAACGCCTGTTCCTCAAAGGATTTTTGCCTTTGGCTGAAGATTTACTCCTGTATTTGGATGAACTGTGTTCTTCTTCTTAGGTTTTCTCCCTTTCTGTTTTTTTTTTTTTTTTATAAATTTCTGCTATCAGGTGTCCAAGACTATTCGAGTTAGGAACTTTCCTCACATCAATATTTCTTGTTATCATGATTGTGCTTAAATGCACATGCAAGCACACACGTGCTTGTATATATGTATATAAATACAGTATACATATATATATATATATATATATATATATATATATATATATATATATATATATATATATATATTTATGTATATATGTATGTGTATATATATTATAATATATATATATATATATATATATATATATATATATATATATATATATATATATATATATATATATATATATATATATATATATATATATATATGTGTGTGTGTATATATATTATGTATATATATGTATATATATATATATATATATATATATATATATATATATATATATATATATATATATATATATATAAATCAGTAAGGCTTTATAAAAATAGTAATAGATTTAGATGCTCGAGAAAAAACTACAGTGTAAAGGATAATAGGTAGATCAGAGGAGATGAATAACAGAATAAGCGACAAGAGCAAGGTAAGTGGCATGTAAACAAATAAATCACTGTTGAGCTAATATTTAGTTATGGAAGTGATGTATCCTTATATTACTGGACGTGTCTTAAGAAAAGCATATTGATATTATTGCATGCGTAACATTTATGGCTCAGAAGGCTTAGAAGATATGATGGTTTTATAAAACATGTGGATTAGGGGTAAGGTGGATAAGAGAGAATGGATGGTAATATACTCCCTAAAAGTTTTTATGATTCAGAAGTTTGGGAAGGATGCAAGAGAGACCATAAAAGTGTTGGTAAAATGGAAGAGTTGGTGGAAAAAGAAGGGTTTTTGATTTAGTGGATAACTTGAAGAAATCGACACATTGCTGATGTGTTTCATTACTTCGCATATTTCAAAATGACATTTTTGCTTTCTTTTCCTCTCAATCTTCTTCTTCTGTTGTTCCTCTCAGTTTCTTATTACTCCTCCTGTCAGTTATGATCTTATGGACCTACCTGAACTGTGACCCAGTAGCAAGCTGAGATTCAGTATTAAAAAAACATACACGCAGTTTTCACATATACTCATGTCTTCTCTCCAATCCAACTGTTTGATTTTTTCATGAACATTATATCCACCTCTCATCCCTATCAATAGCTATGAGCTAGATCACACAATGTTGGTTTATATATCTATGTATGTATGTATGTATGTATGTATGTATGTATGTATATATATATATATATATATATATATATATATATATTACTAAAAATATATTTCTCTAGCCCCTATCAACAGTCATGAGCTAGATAGGACGGTAATGATTTTTTTGGGGGGGCTAAAAATATGAATGTATCTTTAGTATGTTTTCTCTATTTGTTGTCTTTGGATAAACTATTTTCTTGACGCCTTTTTTTTTTACATAAACTAAGTTTTGACATTTACGTAGAAAGTAGAATAAGTGAAAAATATTAATGGTAAGATAAAGGTACTTCTTTATTTTACCAGAATACATTTATAAGTGAAAAATTTTATTCCTGACCTTGATTGCAGGTATAAAAAAATTATGATTCTGGAGTACGATATATTTTGAAGACTAATTTTTTTTATATCAGTAAATACTCTCATACAATCATGAAACACAGGCATATCCTACTAAATTCTATCATTCTTTTTCTTTGATTGAAATTAAGAAATAAAAAATTTGGTTTTATAAAAAGCAAAAAATAAAAAACACTGGGAACATACCCAGAAAATTTTTCTCCAACAATAATGCAAGAAATATACGTACTCTATAACGCTAGGAAGAACCCTTCGCAGCAGACGGCAGCGCGTGATTAAATTTCCATACCATTTCTCCAGGTAAGAGCACTGGCATTGTCACCAACACCCGCCTGACTCACGGAACTCCCTCGGCCCTTTATGCGAAAACTCCCTCCAGATACTGGGAGGACGACGCCAAAGTGCCACCTCGATCCCACGCTGCCTGTAAAGATATTGCTCGACAGCTTGTGGAGAATCAGCCAGGAAGAAACATCAATGTAAGAGACCAGCCATGGCGGGGGTTGGGGGTTAGGAGGAGGAGGAGGAGGAGGAGGAGGAGGAGGAGGAGGAGGAGGAGGAGGAGGAGGGGGAGGAGGAGGAGGATCTCGGGGATGGAAGGAGCTGGGTTCAAGGGGGTTTGATCATTATGTTTAAAAACTTTTCTTTAAAGACTTTTCTTCTTTTTTTTCCTTGAGTGAATTTTCCAGAAGTTTTAGGCACTTACATATATTTGCAGATGTAGCTTCACATTCGTTCACACACACACACACACAAACACATACACAACCACGCACACACACACAGACACACTCATACTAGCACACAGTGTAAAGAGAGCAAGAAGAAATGATTTTCCGCAGATGGGAGACCAAACAATTTTGGAAGTGTAGATTTTGCACACAAGTTGATATAAACACTGATATAAACACTGCAAGCGTGACAGACACAAACCAGAACACAAGCACAGACGGACAGACAGACAAACGATGGATAAAAGTATAGTTCTACTCTATTTTTGGAAGGGAACTGATAAAATCCAAAGTTAAGACCTCTCGAACAAGATCAAGGAAACGACAAACTTCATCAGGCCACAGCTGCCACCTTACCAGAGTTTCTGTTGCAACTATGGCAACCCGAACTATCCTAACATTACTAGTTTCCGAAGACAATGTATTAAAATAAATGCGAGGAAAGATTTAAAATTTTATATATTGTAACACAGGGGATACTGGAACCTCTCAAGCTAGTAGTCTTAATCAATAATTAATGCATAATAGTGCAATAGTGTATTAGTTGGGTATTTTGTACTATTCTTCCGTATCCGTATTAAATACATTCGTTCTTAACTACGTACGTCATAATTTAGAAAATTACATCAAAGTTAGAATTGCCCAAATTAAGATATACTACTGTATTCTATCTTGTATTTTTCATAATAAACGTTGTGATCATAGGTATTCTATAAGCATATACACATTAGGACGTATTTTTTTTCCTGGCAATCTGACTTAAATAAAAGCAATAGAATTATATAAATAATTAAACTTAGCCATTAATTTTTCTAAAGTTAAACCATAAAGCAGGTTTTTTTTTTTTTAGCTTTGAACATCATTTAACATTTGTCATGAAAATCCATAGGATATACTATTCTATCTTGTATTTTTCAAGATAAACGTTGTGATCATAGGTATTTTACAAGCATATACACATAAGGGCTTATTTTTTCCTGGCAATCTGACTTAAATGAATGGAATAGAATTATATAAATAAATTAAACTTAGCCACTAATTTTACTAAAAATAAAACATAAAGCACGTTTTTTTTTTTTTAGCTTCGAATATCATTTAACATTTCTCATGAAAATCCATCCTTACCCCATCACAGGTGCTCCTGGGAGGAGGCCGTCGCCATTGGATTCCTATAACGGAATACGACCGGGAGGAGAGGGAGCAAAGGGGACGACGCTCCGACGGAAGGAACCTCCTGGATGCCTGGGTTCACGACAAAAAGACCAGGAACCTGAACGCGGAATACGTCTGGAACAAGGCTCAGTTTGATAACGTCGACCCCCGATACACCGATTATCTCCTAGGTACTGTGTATCATGTCTCTCGTTCCTGTCTTTGGTGAAGGTATTCTCATTTGTTTCTGATATACACACACACACACACACACACACACACACATATATATATACACACACACACACATATATATATATATATATATATATATATATATATATATATATATATATATATATATGTGTGTGTGTGTGTATACATATATATATATATATATATATATATATATATATATATATATATATATATATATATATATATATATATATATATACATACATATATATATATATATATATATATATATATATATATATATATATATATATATATATCAAGAATCAGACCATATTTACGTTGCTTAATTTTTTTAATGGCCTTAGTCATAATGCGGTGGTGAAAACAGCAATGAAATTATAAATCTAAGATTAGTTCGAATTTAAAAGCATAAGAAGATCTTAAGTGGAGATCTTTTTAATATTTCAAATATACTGTTATGCCTCCAAAAAAAGCTTCACCATCCTATCATATTTCATTTTAAGAGCTCAAATTTGCCTCTGCATGTTGACCACAAATTTAAACATTTCATTTTCTGAAATTATTTAATACTCATAACCACTTTTCTCATATATAAATCCATGTAGCTGTGGATAACAGCAATTAGACTCGCTCAGTAAGTTATCTAACATAATTCTTAGACAGAACTTCCTCTAAACGTCTTTACAGGTATATTTGGGTACTCTCACTTGGACTTCGAGGCCGATCGTAACAAAGGTCCTGATGGAGATCCTTCCTTAGCGGAAATGACGGGGAAGGCTATTGAAGTCCTTCAGAAAAATCCTCACGGCTTTTTTCTCATGGTAGAAGGTAAGTTGCGCTGTTTGTTGTTTGATAAAATAACCATTATTCATACGTGTTCACTTACAAAAGTCTTTACATTTTTCACAAAGGAAACTATTTTCTTCCAGTTTTATATATATTTCTCAACTAAATTCATTAATATACAGTGCTCTTCAGTTTTAATTCAGCTCTAAACATAAATATGTTAAAATTTAAGCGAAATGCGTGGGTATTTTCATAAGCAAGGGACAATAATTCTGGGGTGATTTTAGAGCAGATGAAAATGCAATCTTCAAAGTGGGAAAATAAATAAATGCAGCTCACGTTTCTTTTTAGTTTGTTTAGGAAACCTGCGTAAAAGTGTTACTTGAACCAGCTCGTGTATGACGTCAGAATGTAATACAGATCCGTTTAAAAATGCCCTGCCTAGTCAACATAAGCACGAGAAACTTAAATTATGACGAATAGCTGAGATTAAAAATGCTGAAAATTTTAACGCTCAGAGCTACATCGGGGTACAAAATAATAATAATAATAATAATAATAATAATAATAATAATAATAATAATAATAATAATAATAATAATAATAATAATAATAATAATAATAATAATAATAATAATAATAATTATTATTATTATTATTATTATTATTATTATTATTATTATTATTATTATTATTATTATTATTGTCAAAAAGAACACCCATATCAGCCGAATTGATTTTGTGTTAAGCCTTTTAAAGCCTTCTAATTATTCTCTATTCTTCAATGTTGGTAACTAAAAACCTTAGTCAGTATTCTGATTTGGGGTAAAAGAATCTTAAGGGCATGCTGAATCGAATACATTAATTCCATACTAAAGACAGTAAACAACATCAGGAAGTAAGTGAAAAGTGGAGATCATATCCCGTAGAGTTTCAATAGGCACATCAGTGAGATTTTCTTCTGCGGGATCTAATCTCCGCATTTCATTTTCTGTCTCTTGACATACATCGCATCTTGCTGTTTTTTTTATGGAATAAATGTGCTAGATTCAGAATGGCTTTAAGATTCTTCTAACCAAGTACGATTATTGACCAAATTTGATCAAACACGATTATAGAAGACAAGAAAATAATTAAAAGGACTGATATTGTAAAATGAATTCGACCGGCGCAGCCTTTTTTTCACATCCCTTCATAATAATAATAATAATAATAATAATAATAATAATAATATTATTATTATTATTATTATTATTATTATTATTATTATTATTATTATTATTATTATTATTACATAAGCTGTCATAAACTTTCCGAAAGGGAACATTATTTTATTTCATTATTAAAGTGTTAATGAAATGAAATGAATCAACATTATTCATTCGTGTAATATGCAGAGTCTATCTCTGTATTTCTAACGAATTTTAATAATCCTTTAGATACTGTGATTTTATCACGTTAAATTAATTTAAATTTTGCTTATTCCTTTCATGGTGTTGTCAGCGGAAGATAATAATTTATCAAAAGTGTTTAAACTGTAATATCTTTCTCATTGCTTATGAAATGAAGATTTTCATGCAGCACTAAATATCATACTTTATTATCATATGATTATAATCCCATTAGCAGGTGATTCGTTTATCACTTTGTACTACAGGTGAAAAAAAATAAGAGACCGGCTTAGAAATAAAGTGGAAGTATATATATATATATATATATATATATATATATATATATATATATATATATATATATATATATATATATATATATATATATATATATATATATATATATATATATATATATATATATAATATATATATATATATATATATATATATATATATATATATATATATATATATATATATATATATATATATATATATATATATATATATATATATATATATATATATATATATATATATATTATATATAATATATACATAATATATAATATGTATATATATATGTATGTATGCATACATATATACATACATATACATTAAACCACAAACACCTCTTCCAATCACAACGCATACACCTCTCTTGCAGCCGGCCGCATCGACCATGCCCACCACCACAACAACGGCCGCAGGGCTCTGGAGGAGGTAGACGCCCTTGACGAGGCTGTCCTCACGGCTCTCAACTTGACAGACGTGAAGGACACCCTCATTGTTCTCACTGCTGATCACTCACATGTCTTCACTCTCGGCGGAGACAATACGCCGAGAGGTCATCCTCTCACAGGTATTGCGTCACTCGAGGGGATGATGAGTGATCGGGATTCATATTATTGTTAGACTTCCTGGTGGGCGGTGTGTTGCATTGTATGCATTCACGGGATTTGGAAGGAGAGGGAATGAAGGGGAGAGAGAGAGAGAGAGAGAGAGAGAGAGAGAGAGAGAGAGAGAGAGAGAGAGAGAGAGAGAGATTATTGAGATTACAGACACATTCAATTATTGAGATTACAGACATACGCAGTGCTTGTGTGCACACATAAATATATATATATATATATATATATATATATATATATATATATATATATATATATATATATATATATATATATATATATATATATATATATCTGAAGCTATAACACATACTCATTGTTTATATAAATGTGTGCTTTGTGATCATGTAGATTTCCATTCAAAAGACCTGGATTTCTTTTTGCATATCAATCTCTTATGTGTCTCAATCAAGGTGTACGCTTGTTCGTGTCGTCGTGACTTTAGAAATCTGTCCCCTCTCTCTGACTGTTTGCTGACTGAATGCGCAGTTAGATTATTCCACAGCTGTGGGCCTTGATGCAATGCTGTTGAAATTATTGCTAGTTAGCTCTGGCGTCTTATTCCCTCTTTTACCCACTGAGGTAAAAGCATCATTATAATGCATGTTCGTCCCTGCTCGTTCCCAATTATAAACAAACGTTCTTCATACGTCTGAAAACGTAAAGTATTTCTTGAAATATTTCATCTCTCATTTTCATTCCACATTTTACCCATTCAGATCGCTCACGTAGAGAAACAAATGCTTATATTTTCTATAAACTGAATAAACAACTGTTTCAACCTCCATCCAGGACTGGACGTGGAGATGAGTGACGTGGACGGCAAACCATATACCATTCTCCTGTATGGCAATGGCCCAGGTTACGCCCATTCCACGCCCACAGGAAGACAGGACCTCACGGGCTTCAACACTCAAGACATAAATTTCGTGCAGCAGGCAGCTGTACCCAGAAAGTACGTGGAACACCATAAGTTTCTTTCTTATATTTATGTTGTTATTCTTGTAAATGTAGTAAGTACTTTTACCTACAAATATATTTTTTTTATGTTGGGATATTTTGCCGAGTTCAAATTCCCCGTAAGCATAGATGACATAAATACTATTTATTTATTTTTGAGAATGAGTTTAGAGCATTCATGAAAACATTTGGTCTGTGATTTATACTTTATTATGAATGAAACAAAAAGTAATGTATATATGTATTACATATATGTATGTGTATGTGTGTGGGAGTGTGTTTGTGTGTACTGGTAAATATATGCATAAGCCAAATCTTGATTAGAAATTTATCTAATTTTAAATTTACTTTACAGATATTTGCTTGTGTAAAACGCTTTACATAAGAAAGAAAAGTTTTGCTTTGTTTCAAGTCAGATTATGTTCTTTCGAAACCTCTTGAGTTTTTCAACTCATGACATAATAAAGATGTAATGCTTTACCATCAGAAAAGCAATAGATATTACAAGTCTATTCATCTCACTATAATAATATAATGGTGTCATTATTCATTTACATGTGTTTAAGGTAATTATCAATATTCATCTTGCGTGAGTTCTGAATTATAAAACACGAATAATTCGAAACTTCTAAGGGAATCATATGAACTAAAACATCCGCGCATTTATTAACCAAAGCTTGAATTCACTAGGTACGAGACTCACGGCGGAGAGGACGTACCAGTTTACGCCCAAGGACCGGGGTCGTACCTCTTCTCTGGCACCGTGGAACAGACGTACATCCCCCATGCAATCGCCTACGCCTCCTGCATCAGCGACGACAACACCCACTGCGAAAAACCGCCGAGCGACGACGCATGCGCGTCCATTCCCGCGTCGGGACAGTCCCAGAGTCACGTCCCACCTCCGATCTCGGTCCACCATTCGGATCACGACAACGTTGTGGTCCACCTGCCGGACCAGGACCTGGATCCGTTGGGAATGCACGATCCTAGAACGGCATACGAGCCGTATCCAATCCACGACTCTCTCCCGGACGATTACGATCCATACCCCGCCCACGCTCCTGCGTCCATCCACGATTCAGATCCCATCCGCGATCCTATTAGCGTCCACGATCACATATCCATTTACGATACGTACTCGGCCAATAATCCAGCCCCTGTCCACGACCCCGCTTCTGCTTACGATTCGCATACCGGGTCTAATTCTTACGGTGGGTCCAATCCCTACTCCAACTCTGACCCTTACTCCGACACGAACGGCTACTCCGGTGCGTCTAATCCTTTCGCTGCGCCCAATCCTTATGCCGTGAATAATCCCGTCCCTGGTTACGACCACTATCCAGGTCACTACCCTTCACTGGACAGAAACCAGGATCATCACGGCTTGCCGCCTATCCACGATTCTTACCCGGAACCTAACCCGTACCCAGTCCAGAATCCTATTCCTGTTGAGGTCCCTAATCCAGCACCGGCAGCTATTCCAGTTCCAGCACCCACTTCCAGAAGGCCCCTCGGCCACACGACGCCCGCGACGGAGGATCAGCGAAGATCCAGAGACCCGTATTCTTGGAGTGGTGCTTCCAGGCCTCTTCTTTTATGGACCAGTAGTTTTCGATGGTACACGCTGATCACTATCCTTGTGGCCACTTTGGTGCAAATAGGGGTGTAGATTTTTTGTTTCTTGAGTGTAGCTTTATCCCCAGCATATTCTTATGTAACGTACTTACCGAAAAAAAAACTTGTGTTTTTGAAGGTGATATGAGATTTCTGTTGAAACGATCATTTCTTGCAACCCTCAGCCAGAGAGACCCACCCCTCCCCGCTTTTTTGGGGGGGTCTTGAACTGGGAGAAAAAAAACAAATAGTCAGTGTTGAAATGTTCTTTGTTATGTATCAGTAAATTCGTTGGTGTATAAAGTCTATTAGAAGCTTCCTATGGAAAAGTTGTCCCTTTTGGAAATGACCTGAGGCTTTTTATCTTGTTACTACGTGTAAGTGTCAGAGAAAAAGATCTTAGAAGGCGGTGAAAGGCATGACATGAAATAAAGAAAAAAAAAAGTGAGCGAATGACAATCACAAAGTGAAGGAAATTAAACCTTAAGACTACCCCCGGGTTTAAAAAGAAACTCTGACAGTTCAGTAAATTAAATTTGTTGCAAGTGATAAATTTCAACATGTGACAATGAGAACATTATCATAAAACCCAGTTACGAGTCAGTGAAATAAGTATTTGAATATAATCGTGAATATAATGTGTTTTGGAACATGTAAATTTACCAGGAAATTTTTGATGTTCAGAAGACATTCTATATAAAAACTAACCGCTAAATATGAAACGAAGATTGTTTGTGGCTTTCTCTATATATATATTCGTACCTTTTCTGTTCATATATATAAAATACTAACTCGGAAAAATCTTGACTGCACGGTTTAATACAAGGGGAATTGAAATCGAACGCTCCTTCATCAGAAAAAAATATTATTTCTCTAGGGAAAAGAAGGGTTTGCGTTTTAAAAGACAGATATTTAATAGGTCACTGTTTACATAGGTATAAGGAAACTGTATCCCTCGATGTAAATTTCATATGCGTAATGTACGCTGTAACGGTCTCTACCAGTCTCACCCGATGTAAATCTGCTATGTATATACTAAAAAAGACATTTATTTTTACATAATGTTACCCTTGTAAATAAAGTTTTAAAATACGAGTCGTTTTAACTCTCCCATTAGAGTTGCCATTGCATTTGAATGGTATTATTCGTCAAAGAATTGTTACGCAAGAACTGGAGGTTTTGCTTTGGGGATTTACATCAGAATAAATAAATCGTCGATTTCTGGTGGTAACCCTTTGGCAACTTTTTTTATTTATTTATTTATTTATTCATTTATTTATTTATTCGTCCTTTTTAATTATGCTCTTATCAATTTCCTTTTGAAAATAACTTGAATGTATATTCAGTTGATGCAATAAACTTAAAATCTAATGAAATGAAAGTTCACTTTTAGATTTCGTTCAGTATTAAGGCCAATACTCCATTCTTTTTTTAATTAATTAAAGTTGAAATACTTTTACAAAATGATTGGGATATAGTTACTATATTTTATATGGGAAATTTATTCAAAAAGTTTTAAGCGATTTGTCTAACTTTTAACCAACAAGAGGACATTATATCTAGATATGTAGTGTTCAAAACTTCGAACAAAAAAAGTTTGAGTACTGTTGTATAAGAAAAATTAACAAAGGTTACATTTGTTACAAATCCCAAGAATTGTTTTGCTAAATTCAAAACAAATTTGAATATAAATAAATAAGACCAAAAATACTTAAAATAAAAATCAATCCTACTCAATAATTCAGAGTGAGGAGTGATTGAAACTATCTCAGTTGATAATGGCCTATTAGAAAATGTGAGGAAAAAATAATGTAATGATTAGCAAAGAAGCGGATATATTTTTAACATTCCTTTGTCAATGCGTAGACGAGAACTTCCAACAAGATAATGACCAATAGCTCGACCGGTATTAGAGGTTTCAATTAGGGAAAACTGCCGAAGATGGTGATCAACTTCAAGGTAGAAAGAAAAACCCCATAACTGAGGTATTAAATGTTGTTAGAAATAATTAGGCCATACGAATGTGAAACAGGCAAGCAGACAGACAGGCTCCGGAATGGAAACTGAAATTCAAGACAATCTGACACACCACAAGGAAATCGTTACGAAGCCATTAACTTTAGTTGCCAAACCAACACAAGAGCCAGAAAGTTAGAAAACGTTTAACCTTTAATATTTCAGAATACTCGAGCGTTCCTCTAGAGAGAGAGAGAGAGAGAGAGAGAGAGAGAGAGAGAGAGAGAGAGAGAGAGTGTAGGCGATTTAACCACGAGGTCGAGAGCGAGTCCTCAGCTTACAGTACTTCAGACTAAATTGAAGGACTCGGCGCCACTTATAAAAGTGTGTCACGGATAATTCTTTTCATTCTGAGAAAAATGCAGCCTGTTGGCAAGCAAGTGATCACTATGCATGGAAAATGACCACATTTTGACAATGATTGCAACCCGGCCATATTGCAGGGGCTCAAAAAAAGGCCCGAATAGTAACACTATAACTTTGGGTGTTTTTTAGTGGTCTAGCAGACTTTTCTTAAAAATGAGAAAATTGCTGCCTATTGACAACCAATTGATCACTATGCATGGAAAATAGCCGCATATGGACAACTGATTGCAATCCAGCCATATTACAGGGGACAAAAAAGGCTATAGCTTTTGGTGTTTTGGGGGCTCAAACGGGCTTTTCCTTAAAACTCAGAAAAAAATGCAGCCTACTGGCAAGCAATTGATCACTATGCATATAAAATAGCCACATTCTGACAATTGATTGGAATCCGGCCATATTGCAAGGGGAAAATGGCCTTCGGTGTTTTTTGAAGATCAAACGGACTTTTCCTTAAAACTGAGAAACATGCAAGCTAAAATCTTAATATTAGGGCCTTTTTTCCCCCTTGCAATATGGCTGGATTGCAGTCAATTGACCAAATGCGGCCATTTTCCATGCATAGTGATGAATTGCCTATCAAAAGGATTCATTTTTCCCATTTTCCAGGAAAAGTCAGCTTCACCCCAAAAACACACACAACATTATATATATATATATATATATATATATATATATAATATATATATATATATATATATATATATATATATATATATATATATATATATATATATATATATATATATATATATATATATATATATATATATATATATATATATATATATATATATATATATATATATATATATATATCTATATCTATATATATATATATATATATATATATATATATATATATATATATATATATATATATATATATATATATATATATATATATATATATATATATATATATATATATATATCACTTACTATTTGAGGCTTTTTTGCCCCCCTGCAATTTGGTCGGATTGTAAAAAATTATGCAAATGTGGCCATTTTCCATGCATAGTGATCAATTGCTTGGCAATAGGCTGAATTTTTCTCACTTCGAAGGAAAAGTCCGTTTGATCCCCCCAAAACACACAAGGGACCCCTGCAATTTGGCCGGATTTTAATCAATTGTGCAAATGTAGCCATTTTCCATGCATAGTGATCAATTGCCTGCCAATAGGCTGCATTTTTCTTATTTTCAAACTGAGAAAAATGCAGCTTATTGATAAGCAACTGATCACTGTGAATGGAATATGTGACGAGTAGATAATGTTTCTCGCCACATATTCCTTTTTTGTAAACCGGCCGACATGCATGCATTCTCTTTTCCCCGACTCGGGCGCCCCACGGCTGACAGCGAGTATTTATACTTTGGCTTAATCTGCTCTTCCGTGGGCAGTGGTCGTTCCCCTCTCTCTCTCTCTCTCTCTCTCTCTCTCTCTCTCTCTCTCTCTCTCTCTCTCTCTCTCTCTCCCCATCAGTGCCGGCAAATTTTTATTTCGGCCCCGATTCCCACGGTGCAGCTTCGCCAAATAGAGCTCTCTATACACACTTTCGTTTTTACTCTCCTCCGAGGGGGAGGAAACGCTTTATTTACAAGCATCAGACTTTGTCGTTTTTTAATGGAGGGAAGGTTTTTTTTCTTGACCTGTTTATTTTTGTGTCTGCTGTTCCCATATTATTTACATGTGTGGCTTCGTCTCATCGTTGCTGTTAGTATTTTCTAAACATACTTTTGTAAAGACGCATCTATTGTGTAAATATGCATGACACTAAAAATGATAAAAGTAATATTTTGGTAACTAGAATGCGTAGAAAATTAACAACGATTACTTGGTGTCCAATAATCGTAATGAATATTTAGTCTAAGTTCATATATAATGCCTATTTTGATTCTGATCAAATAATAATAATAATAATAATAATAATAATAATAATAATAATAATAATAATAATAATAATAATAATAATAATAATAATAATAATAATAAGGGCAGTAACAATTTTCTCAAGTAAATTCTATTAAAAAGGACAGCAAATTCACACCCATTCAACTCGTTCAATGCTTTTTCAGAGTTTCTTATTTACCCCTTTTTTAAAATTACATTATTCTTTATTTTTTCTCTTTTAGTACTGTTCAAAGGGAGATGGAAATGGCTTGGGCATGTCTTCCGCCAAACCCCTGGGAAGTAGTTGGTTACAATGTCAGCTAAACTTCAGTGAGCACCAGAAGAGCTGGACAACCCAGACCTACTTGGAGGAGAAATATGAGAATGGTGGCAGGAGATGAGTGGAACTGCGGTAAAATATCACTTAAGCCTTTTACGTCAAACGCCGTCGGAGGCGATTGATGATGAAGATTTAGGATGCCTGTTACAAAACCTGACAAAAATTTCCCGAGAGAGAGAGAGAGAGAGAGAGAGAGAGAGAGAGAGAGAGAGAGAGAGAGAATATTCCTTTTCATCGCTTTTTGTTAAATAAGGTCTTAAAATCCCATGAAACACATGGAAGATTCATTGCAAGATGAATGGACATTAGAACATTGCAAATGCGTGTTGCCTTTGTTAATTGGGTATAAATAATTAGTTCTCATGCCACATTAGTCTCGAATAAATTGCCTGGTAATGCATTCTCCTACATTTCCATTGTAAGGGAAATGACAAATGAGATAGTTACTTTTTTTTGCGTATTGAATCTGACTAAAGTATATTTCCTACGTAAAATATGTTCAATGTTTTTTTTTTTAATAATTATAATGCATGCAAAAAATTAGGAGGAATTTCAGCCATCTCGTATATCTTCAAACAGCAAGAGGAACTCTCAAAACATAGACTTCATGGCGGGAAACTTTCTGTACTCTTATTGGTCACTGATGACATCACCGACTTACGCTGCCATTGGCTGTGGCCTGTGTTTACTTCTGCCTAACCCATTGTTTTCAGTTATCACATTTCAAAATGAATCCAGTTGCTTTTTTTTAAAGCAATGTTTTTTCTTTTACCTCGTTTTCAGTAACGCAATAATGGGATAAGCGAAACAAAGATATTTGGAACTACAGAGAGTCCTACAAATCTTTATTAAGAGTTTTTAAATTGGCGTTTCTTATTTTAAACAGTTGCCAGATATGATATTTTCGACATGTTTAAGCAGATGACGGCGTAAATCATAGGCACAACGCTGGAGTAAAAAACCTAATTTAATTTTCTTGTTTTTTGTTACATGGTAATATTTTAAGAGATATCACCTAAAAATTTTGTTAATTATATAATATAGTACACAGTATACCTTTGCACGAGTTTATAATGAAGTGATAGTTACATAAGAACATAGGTTTTCAATGCCTATGGTTACCATGGAAACAGATTGAACGTTCCACTCATAAGCTCACTCTCTCAAAACAGTTAGCAATTATCATTTCAAAATTCATAACTTTAAACCAATTAAGATTGAAATTTCAAGCAAGTTTATAGGGACCATAACGTCTGTTTACTAATACATTGAAAGACGTGAATTATATCTTCCTAAATTTAAATACTTATCAATTTAATATACGAATTTGGCGTTTTATGAGGATAGTTGCCAATTCGCCTTTAATTTGCTTACAAAACAAATGACCTTCAGTTATTGATAGACTGTTTCAGGAGACGTCTGCTCAATTGCCACTGCCTGGTTAGTGGGATTTTGGAGTTTATATATGAACTTATTATATATAATTATGTATGTATATTACCAAGAAGATATAGTGTGAAGAATAATTTGATATATATATATATATATATATATATATATATATATATATATATATATATATATATATATATATATATATATATATATATATATAACAAATTGTTCTTCGTCACTATATCGCACTATCTTCTTGGTATTGCTTCATTGATCTAATTTAATAACATAAGTATCACCTAATTTATATATATATATATATATATATATATATATATATATATATATATATATATATATATATATATATATATATATATATATATATAATAAGTTCATCCAAAATCACTCAAAAATCCCTAGCTAACCACGCAGGCCCAGATTGATGTTCAGTTAATGGAACACTCTGCAGGTTTATTTAAAAATAACATAATGGAACTAATTATTCAAGCCCAGTTAACAGTAACAGAGAATTTGTAATGTAATAATGTCGGGTCATTACAAGATGACTCAACATTATTACATTACAAATTCTCTGTCACTGTTAACTGGACTTGAATAATTAGTTCTATTATGTTATTTTTTAAATAAACCTGCAGGGTATCCATTATCCTTCAAAATCCCCTTTTTTCCATGTTGTCACGAAAACGCAATTTATTTTCCTGTACATGGAAATAAGGCAGATAAGGAAGATCCTTTCTGTTGCAATAAAGCTTCATTAAATTTTATAATTCTATCAGAAAATGTTCAATATGACAGTTAATGAGCGTATGAAAAATAAAAATTTAAGGCCGAATTTCCAGGCATCTAAAATTTTGGGTAAAAGCAACGCATAAGGAGCGGGATCTCTCGGAATAGGCGGGAAAGTCTCTGTACCCTTATTGGTCACTGATGACATCATTAATATAAGTTGCAATTGGCCGTAGCCTGTGTTTACCTCCGACGAACCAATCGTTGTCAGTTACCACATTTTAAAATGAATCCAGTGGTTTTTTTTATTGCAAATCTTTGTCTTTTTCTCGTTACCATGCAATGAATAACTCGATAAGAGTATTTAGGATATTAGGAATTACTCAAATTATATAGCAGTTTCATTTCAAGGTTTCAATATCTGGATTTTGATTCGAAACAGTTGCCAAACATTCTATATCGACACATTTCAGCAGACGATGGAGTTTGCAGTATTAACACATCGCTGTAGTAAAGGATCTAATTATATTCTATTTTTCTTATATATCGTAACACTTTAGGAGATATTTTGGATGGACTATTGTAGTTAGTCGGACGATGTGATATTTTCGCTACTTTTATACAGATTTATCATAAATCGGTTAGTTAACCTTAGCATAGGTTTTCGTTTGCTTTGGTTTCCATGGAAACGCTTCTGTTTATCAACTTTCCCGCCATGAAAGGTCTATTCCGAGTAGTACTTCTGCTTATGCACTGCTGTTTCCCAAAATTTCAAATGGCTGAAATTCTGCCTCAAATTGTTGTCTCTTCTTTTAAAGAAAGATCGATTTTTTTAGTTTTTTTTTTGCTTGTAGCTGCAATGGCCAATTATGGTACATTTATAGATATCATTTATATCTAATTAAACATTTATCAGTTTATCAGCTAACAATATATATATATATTTTTTATTATATATATATATATATATATATATATATATACACACACATACACACACACACATATATATATATATATATATATATATATATATATATATATATATATATATATATATATATATATATATATATATATATATATATATATATATATATATATATATATATATACATATACATATATACATTTACAAGATGATAATTATACATATATATAGTTAATGTAAATGTTCTATTACATTATTTTTAAAATAAAATGCATCCATTATCCTTCAAAATCTCTTTTTTATACATTTCAATTTATACATACATGGAATAGAGCAGATAAGGAAGATCCATTCTGATACAATAAAGCTTCATTAAAGTTTATAATTCTATCAGAAAATGTTCAGTATGACTCAGTTAATGAGCGTATGAAAAAATGATAAATAAATAGAGGACAAAATTTAAGGCCGAATTTCCAGGCATCTAAAATTTTGGGTAACATAGGGATCTCTCGGAATAGGCGGGAAATACCCTTATTGGTCACTGATGACATCATGAGTATAAGCTGCAATTGGCCGTAGTCTGTGTTTACCTCCGACGAACCGATCGTTGTCAGTTACCACATTTTAAAATGAATCCAGTGGATTTTTATATTGCAAATCTTTGTCTTTTTCCCATTACCATGCAATGAATAACTCGATAAGAGTGTTTAGGATATTAGAAATTACTCAAGATTATATGCACCTTCATTTCAAGCTTTCAGTATCTGGATTTTGATTCGAAACATACAAACATTCTATATCGACACGTTTCAGCAGACACATCACTGCATAGGACCTAATTATATTCTATTTTCGTAGATATAATAATTTACGAGATATTTGGGATAGATTATGTTAATAGACAAAATGTATATTTTCCACTTTCATAAACCGGTTAATAATATATATATATAGGTTTTATTTGCTTATGTTTATGGTCTGTTTATCAACTTTCGCCAAGAAAGGATGACTCTGCTTACGTTGCTGTTTCCAAAATTTCAAACAAATTTCTCAAATTGTTGTATCTTCTTTTAAAGAAAGATCGATTTTTGTTTTTAATTTTGAAAAAAAACCAATGATTGGTTATTATTATTTATATCCAATTAAACATTTATAAGTTTAAAATCGTAGATTTTTTCTTTTTCCACATTGCTCTTAGATGGTTAAAGGATTTTAATTTACTGTGTTTTTGCAATACATGGAGATAAGAGGTCAAATTGATACATCATAGATCCATTATTGATACAATGAGCAAAAAGCTCCATTAAAGTTTATAATTCTATCAGGAAATGTTCAATATGGCACAGTTAATGAGCGTATGAAAAAATAATAAATAGATATATTAGACAAAATTTATATATATATTTATAGGCATCTAAAATATTTTTGGGTAACAGCAAAGACAGATAAGGTAGCTAATGGATCTCTCGTTAATAGGCTTAATATATAGTTAAAGTCTAAAAACTGTACTACATTACCCTCCTTTTATCTTTTTTGGTCACTGATACAAGGAACATGAAAAGTATAAGACTGCAATTTGCCACAAAATAGGTTAAAAGTCTGTAAATCAATTAACATAAAAGATGACAAAAGTGAAACTGATCAGTTGATCTGAGATTTACCACATTTTTAAAATGAATCGGAACAGTGGAGTTTTTTATAATGACATCAACAAATCTTTTTTTTCTCTAATCTAATGTTGTTACCATGCAAAATGATTCCATAATTTTCGATAACTCTTTGTGTTTTATTTACATGAAATGAATAGATGAATTACTCAAGATTATATGCACCTTCATTCCCAAGCTTTCAGTATCTGGATTTTGATTCGAAACAGTTGCCAAACATTCTATATCGACACGTTTCAGCAGACGATGGAGTTTGCAGTATTACCATATCACTGCAGTAAAGGACCTAATTATATTCTATTTTTCGTAGATACCCTAATCATTTACGAGATATTTGGGATAGATTATAATTAATCAGACAAAATGGTATATTTTCCACTTTCATACAGATTTATCATAAACCGATTAGTTAACCTTAGCATAGGTTTTCGTTTGCTTTGGTTTCCATGGAAACGCTTCTGTTTATCAACTTTCCTGCCAAGAAAGGTCTTTTCCCAGTAGTACCTCTGCTTATGCGTTGCTGTTTCCCAAAATTTCAAATGGCTGAAATTCTGCCTCAAATTGTTGTATCTTCTTTTAAAGAAAGATCGATTTTTTTAGTTTTTTTGCTTGTAGCTGCAATGCCAATGATTGGTACATTAATAGATATTATTTATATCCAATTAAACATTTATAAGTTTACAATCGTAGATTTTTTGTACTTATGTCCCCCCTCCACACTGCTCTTAGATGGTTAATAGGATTTTAAGGTTACCTGTGTTTTTTTAAATGATTATCAGAGACTAAGAGGTCAAATTGTTTGACATCATAGTTATTATAACTATTATTGTTATTACTACTTGTGCAAAAAGATTTTATATATATATATATATATATATATATATATATATATATATATATATATATATATATATATATATATATATATATATATATATATATATATATATATATATATATATATATATATATATATATTATATAATATAAAGACAGATATGAACGTAGCTAATGCTTACTATCTTCGTTAATTGAACTTTAATATATAGTTAATAGCTTGTTACTCTAAAAAAATGTGATTGCCAGGTACTACATTATCCTGCAAAATCCCTCTCCTTTTCAATCTTTTTTATTCTAAAAGGCAATTATTTTGTGATACAAGGAAAATGAAAAGTAAGACAAATTTCACTAAAGTATATTTCTGCCACAAAATAGGTTAAAAAGTACACATAATGCACAATAAATCAATAAATAACATAAAAGATGACAAAAGTGAAACTGAATCAGAAATTTCAAGGATCTGAGATTTCAGCAAACAGCAACTCATAAATCGGAGGATCTCTCGGAACGGAGAATTCTTGGCGGGAAAGTTTCTGCATCCTTATTGGTCACTGATGACATCAACAACATACACTACGATTGGCTGCTGCCTGTGTTTACTTCGGCCTAACCTATTGTTGTCAGTTACCACAATTCAAAAAGATTCCAGTAATTTTTTTTAAGGTAACTCTTTGTGTTTTTCTTTTTTACATGAAATGAATAGATGAATAAGCTAAATTAGGATACCACCAAATAGTCCGGTCCCTACGTATCTTCATTACAAGCGTTTAATGCCGGTATTTTCATTCGAAGCTGTTGCTAAATATTCTATTTTCGAGATGTTTCTGCAGACGATGCAGTTTGGAGTGTTACCATATCAACG
>NC_089765.1:21081543-21096543 GCF_040412425.1 Macrobrachium rosenbergii | reverse complement strand
CAGACCAACGGACGATTGACTACAGTATTTAATAGTGTGTGTAGTCCTGGATTCCTCGTCCGTCGCTGGTCTGGTAAAAAATAATCAACTAAAAATTCCTTTTGCAAAAAAATATATCTCATATAACGTTTACACTGATTTTATAATCACAGGAACATATATATATATATATAATATATATATATATATACAATCTACGTAAATATATACACAATAAAATAAACGATTGGTATTTTTTCTAAAAAAAATTGCTTTTGCAAATCGCATATCTCATTCACTTTTATAATACAGGAATCAGAATTAAGGAATTACAAAAATTCCAGCAATAAAATAAATATTTTTTCACAATCTTTCCACAGGATCACACACACACACACACACACGAAAAAAAGGGGCTACATATTTTCTTCAACTTCTTTCCAAAAATGTTTCCAGGTCACTGGAATTTTCCAGCAGATGCAAAATTTATAGGTCGTGACGTTTCGTTGACATCTGCATTTTGAATTATTCGTTCCTGGAGTGGTGTGCGCGAAAATGTTCTGCATAAATTCGCTCTAATTCTAATGATATATGTTGGCGGTCTGGCGACGGGAAATTGTTTACTCTTTCGCATTGTTTATGTGTTAGTTTAATATTCAGGTCACATGTACAATATCGTGCTGAAATGATTTGAAAATATGGTCTGAAAGTATTTGAGCAAATTGTTCATGCTTAGAATATTGTCACACTTTATTTATAATAATTTTCATTCTATTAAGAGAATGTGTTCAGATGCCAGAGAAAAAAAAAAGTCTTTAAAATGGGGGAAAGAAAGATTCTTACCCTAATTTTTCCTTTGTTTAAGTTTGTTTTTTGTTTTATCATTAGAGGTTCAGTAACAAAAAAAAAATAAATAAATAAATCAAGAAGGAGCAAAATCTGTCATTTTCAGCATATAGAGTATGTATATGGGTTCATTTTCTAAAATGAAACTAAATTAATTCTCAAAAGTAATAAACAGTTAATCAGTTTTTCCTAATTTCTCCTCTTTTGAGATTCTGTAATAGCGTGGCCTTGTTACCTTTGCAAATGAGACAGACAGAGAGAGAGAGAGAGAGAGAGAGAGAGAGAGAGAGAGAGAGAGAGAGAGAGAGAGAGAGAGCGAGAGAGAGAGAGAGAGAGAGAGAGAGAGAGAGAGACAGAGAGAGAGTATTACTTGGAACTCGGAGGAACGTTATTATCAATAATGAGAATAAATCCAAATGTCGAGATATAATATATATATATATATATATATATATATATATATATATATATATATATATATATATATATATATGTATATATATATTATATTTATATATGTGTATATATATATGTATATATATGTATATATATACAATATGTATATTATATTATTTTAACAACCCTTTATTATTTTCCCAGTGTTTCAATATTAACTAGAATACCTTTCTTAATGAAATACAAGAATGGAAAGAATTAATAAAGGAGAAACTCGACAGAGTCATGAGGTAATGTGGATATATATATATATATATATATATATATATATATATATATATATATATATATATATATATATATATATATATATATATATATATATATATGTATGTGTGTGTGTGTGTGTGTGCCTATAATTACATCCAGATTACCTCATTACTCCTGTTGAGTTCGTCCTTTATTAATTCTTTCCATTCTTATATATCATTAAGAAAGCTATCTAGATAATATTCGCCGAAACACTGGGGAAATCATGAGAGGATGTTAAAATAATGTTCCTCTTGAAATTGCCTATTTTCCTAATCAGTGCTTGAATGTTAAAAGCATTTTTCGTAACTTCCAAAAACGAGATACTCTATTCAGAGTTCTTGCGTCTAAAACGTTTTTATTGAATAAAATCGAGTTTTAATTTTTGAGATATTACTTTAATTGGTATTATTATTATTATTATTATTATTATTATTATTATTATTATTATTATTATTATTATTATTATTATTATTATTATTACTAAGAATACTTATAGTAGCATGAGCCCTAAAATTGAGAAACAAATCGACAGTTACATAACTGTACAAAAATATTTCATTTTTTAATATATTTTATTTTTTAAAGTATATTTGTGCAGTTACATAACTATAGATTTGCTTAATTATTATTATTATTATTATTATTATTATTATTATTATTATTATTATTATTATTATTATTATTATTATTATTGGAATAATCTGTCCATATTCATAGAAATTATAAACTGCTTTCATCAGAAACGCAAGAGTACTTTATATCATAAGTATTTCTCTTTGATATCAGCATTAATAATAATGTTATCATTCATATCACTGGCCTTTCAACGGCAACAGCTGCTGTTTCTAAAGAGAAGGACAAAGGCACTCTTTGAAATATCCATTTTTACTTATCTGCATTAGTATTATTGTCGTCAGCCAGTTCAATGGCTTTTCAAGGACAACCTCTGCTATATTAGTAGAGCGTTACAATGGTGGTCTTTTGAAGAAAGATTTTCATTTTTATTAAAATTTGCATTGGTGATAATTTCGTCATCCTGATCAATGGATTTTGTAAGTCTAATCTTTTATTCTGATAGTGAACGAGAGTGATGTGAATGGAATAACGAAGGCTCATACCACATTACAGTATGGCAGCCAGCCAGTGAAATTTGTAATTGCTTAGGAAAGGGAGGTTGTGGCTTTAGTTATATTTGTTCCTATTTTTTGTAGTAGGTTTGCCTTTGTCTATTACTTGTCGGGTTTATGCAAAGTGTACTGTGTGTGTGTGTGTGTGTGTGTGTGTGTGCATGTGGTAATGTATATATATATATATATATATATATATATATTATATATATATATATATATATATATATATATATATATATATATATATATATATATATATATATATATATATATATATATATATATATATATATATATATATATATATATGTGTGTATAATATATATATATTGTATTATATATATATATATATATATATATATATATATATATATATATATATATATATATATATATATATATATATATATATATATATATATATATATATATATAGGTATATAAACATTTATTTTGAGGTATAAATACATATATTGTATTTGGTTAAAGAGATACCCTAACCCTTTTCATAGGTTCCATTTTTAAATCCTAGAGAGAGAGAGAGAGAGAGAGAGAGAGAGAGAGAGAGAGAGAGAGAGAGAGAGAGAGTTTTATTTTTATCAGCCTCATCTCAAATGATTTTTCTTATTGGCTATGTAATCGGATAACCTCTACGCTTTAGTGCATAAAAAATTACAATGAATTAACACTGCATAATCAAAATGATATAACATTAATTAAGTTAAATAATACATAATTAATTCAATGAGAAGATCACAGACCTCAATAAAATTAGAATTAAACATATGAAAATATAAGAAGTATTTAAAGTTAGTATCAAACCGGACATCTGTTTCTCCATCACGCAAGAAAAATCAGAATTTTGATGCATCGCAGAATACAGTGGCTTAACATCTGACCCCACTCAGTGTTCAGAGTACAACAAAAAGCAAGACATATCTTTTCCACGGCATCTTTCTTAAAACGTTTTAGGGTAAAACCGCTTTTACATGTGGCGTAATATTTGTAGTTCTGGGAATTTTGGTGTCGTCTCCTCATGCACAAAATGTTTCCAAAACATGTGTAAATGTTTCTCTCAAAATTCTGTTGCTAATATGCATAAATGTTAAACCTCTTTTGACGACGAAAAATAGGTTACTTATTATATTAATTTATATATATTGTATTACTAAACGTTCAGCATAATATTACTTCTGAGGAAATGGTAAGAAAATTACGCAAAGACAGCATATGTATGTTCGTGTACAGATTATTCCCACAAATGATTTATCAAAACTTTAGATATATATACATATATATATATATATATATATATATATATATATATATATATATATATATATATATATATATATATATATATATATAATACCTGGTTAAAGGTGTCAGACAGCACAGTAATACCTAGATAAAAGGGGCAGTCATCATAGTAATACCTGGATAAGAGGGACAGACAGAACAGTAATACCTGGATAAAAAGGACAGTCACCTCAGTAATTTCTGGATAAAAGGGACACTCATCACGGTAATACCTGGACAAAAGGGACAGACGGCACATTAATACCTGGATAAAAGGGACAGACAGTACAATAATACCTGCATAAAAGCATATAAAAGCAGTCCTTGTATATATATATATATATATATATATATATATATATATATATATATATATATATATATATATATATATATATATATATATATATATATATATATATATATATATATATATATATATTAAATACATACATACATACATACATGTATTTATATGTATATGTATATTTTATTACCATTGTTATATATGTAAGTCACGCACATTGTAGAACTGTTGGAACGAATGATATTCGTGGAATAATTTCTAGATGGTACCACTGAAATCAAAAGCATAGATGACGCAAAAGTTAATGATGGCGCAACAGCTAATGATGACGCAACAGTTAATGATGACGCAACAGTTAATGAGTAAAATGGAACAAATATCAAATAACACATTTAACTCAAAAATATCGCAGTTAAATGAATTAAAGCAAAAGAGAAATAGCTACCAGTCAGCAAATGAAATGACGACTGTGAGAGAATAAAGAGTTTTGGAAAGGGACGCTACGTACCTTCCTTCTCTGCAAGAAGCAATTAGATCAAATACCAACATACCTCTTCTGACAAATCTTTTTGCTTCAGCGTAAGCGCTAATGATTCTTTTGTGACCTCTTACATTAAAGGATCTGGACAATGCCGGAAACGGAGAGAGAGAGAGAGAGAGAGAGAGAGAGAGAGAGAGAGAGAGAGAGAGAGAGAGAGAGAGAGAGAGAGAGAGAGAACACAAAAGAGAGAGAGAGAGAGAGAGCGTGATTCAAGTTCTGCAGTGGAGAAATATTCATCAATGCAAGGTGCATGGAGATAAAAGTAATACCTCCGAAGCTGCGTTTCTGTTTTAATGACTTCATCTTGTCATCTTTCGGAGATAAAAGACGGTGAATAATGGCAAGACGACACGGAGTGAGAGCCGTGAGGTATGGGGTTGGGAGATAAGAGGAAGCAGAAAGGTGTGGAAAGAGAAGGCGGCGGAGGGGAAGGAAAAACTGATGACAAAGATAGTTGGACAGAGAATAGAAACGGAATAAGGAATAGTAGATGGGAAGATGTAATGGAAGTTACAGTGATGACAATGGAAGGTAAGTGACTTAAATGTTATTAACGGTTAGAATTTTATCCAGATTACTATTCTCCCCTTGGCTTTTGATCGTAATGTGATAAGTTAAAAACTTTCATCACGTTATGAAAATGAAATGAATATGGATGGAACCATTTTCTAAAGAATTTATACGAAAACTTTGTTGTTAAAAATAAATAAACGGAAACCCTATTAAATATTTTCCTTGCGTAACTCAAAAGGAGCATTTGAATATATAACAAAAAACGAACAATTAAATGTAAGGAAATATAGGAGGAAGAAAAAGGCGTTTTTGAAAACCGATCTTATTTAAACTTCATTTATTAATGAAAAATAAAGCAAGTACCAACTCACGTGTTTAAAATTTCTACTGCATCAGCTGTGAGTGTACAACAGAAACTTCTGCATATAATTCCACCTGACCACACAATGGTTTCATAAAGGGTTCTTGATCCAACACGATTTCTCACTCGAAAGGAAATTTCTCTTTTCTTCGTTGAATTTCGTATTGTCTCTCAGTGTCTGAAAGAAAACTTTCAAACTCCTTTACTGTTCCACCAAGCAATATCACTGAACTATAATCTTGACACTTACCTATTTCAACTCTTCAGTAAGATAATGGGACGACTAGTCTTCCCCTTCTGGTTATTTCGGTGGAAAGTATCAAATTCATATTGTAATAATATATAATTCAGTTACATTCACCAAAATATGGCATCTGCACGTAAGTGAGGTCAAGCAGTAATCGATGTACTTTCCTATTCAGCAAATTAATACCAAGTATCTTTCTAAACCTACTATTAAGAGCTAATCATACTTTCATTTTAGAGGACCATCCACGTCCCATTACGATTGGTATATGAATCTGAACTGTACCTGGAAATTAAATTACAGAAATACTTTACAGTACATCGAGCGGTGAAAACGAATTTCTCAGTAATTAATACTGGTGCGGGAGACAGATTTCCATGAAATTTGATTAGGCTTTAAGTGGTATTGCATTACGAACAGGAAATAGAAGCATGGTTTCAGATATATTTAGTAGCCTTCATATATTTCGTGAATTACTGATTTTATATATATATATATATATATATATATATATATATATATATATATATATATATATATATATATATGTGTGTGTGTGTGTGTGTGTGTGTGTGTGTGTGTGCGTTTGTGTGTGTGCGTGTGTGTGTGTATATATACATATATATTTATATGTATAGATATTGTATATATAAATATGTGCATATGTACACATATATACTGACCTTTATCAGTTATTCTGTTTCACAAAATTATAAGAGCAATTCCTATTGCTTTATATTCTCTCATCATTCTACTGCCATTGGTTTTCTGGTGCTCATCTGAGCAATGTAACAAATTTCGATTGTGGCTCGAGCATTTTTCTAAAGTGGTGTCAACTATATATATATATATATATATATATATATATATATATATATATATATATATATATATATATATATATAGTATATATATATATATGTATACTGTATATATATATTTATATATATACACACATATATTTATATATGTATGTATATATATAGTATATATATATACTGCATATATATGTGTGTGTGTGTGTGTATGCGTGTGAGTGCAAAGTACCGGACAAAGAAATTTCCATTGTGTTTAGAATATTATACTTATACGAAAGCAAAATTAAACCAAGGATAAAAAGCAGTTGGCAAGTAGGCAATTTCCCCCACTTCCTTCTTTTTTGGGATGAGATAATTACTTGCTCTCACTACAAAGGCATTTGAGAGAGAGAAAGAGAGAGAGAGAGAGAGAGAGAGAGAGAGAGATGATTAATAGAAACATTAAAACAGTTCATGTCAATTCACTGAGCAAAGTAATTGGCCCTGTTATCACAGAATCCAAAAGTTTTATTAATTTGTGGCTGGTCCAATAGATGTTGAAGTGATCATTACTTGTTTTGTGTGTATTTATTTTCTAATACTGTCAATCTAACCACATCTAAAAGTATAATTGTATTTTCCCCTAAGAATCTTTTTACCTCTTGTTTGCCTTTCGTCTTTTCGTTCCAAGAAATCATTAAAGTGATATTCAGTCAAACGCTTGGATTCACTAACTTGTACGAAAACATTTCATCAAGAACTTCGCAATTTTCGTATTCATTTTTTTAACTGAAATTTATTTTCACAGATTTCCAGTTCCCAACATTTAGAAAATTCTGATGCACTTCACCCTATAAAACTCCATTTAGCTAAACGTAATATTTTAAAAGTCTATGTAACAAACTATCATTATTATATGTTACATAAATACCTTCAAAGGCAGCGTCCCTTAGATTTGGTGAGTGCCTGATCGAAATTGCCCGGCTGGTAGCAGACGGATTTCGGCGCCTGGTTTAGGGTACAATCACCGGATGCCCTGGTAGTTGACACCACTTAGAAAAAGGCTCAACCGCCACAGAACCAACGACAGTGGATTGAATAGACTTAAACACTTTCATCTCTAGACTTTTTTTGGGTCTTT
This sequence comes from Macrobrachium rosenbergii, assembly GCF_040412425.1. NCBI lineage: Eukaryota > Metazoa > Arthropoda > Malacostraca > Decapoda > Palaemonidae > Macrobrachium > Macrobrachium rosenbergii. The sequence continues at coordinate 21,088,674 of NC_089765.1, read as the reverse complement.
AACCGGTGGTTATCGCTCGTGAACAAGGTTTGTTTAAGAGCATAACCACCGGTTAGGGTCATCGGCCATAATCACCTTGGAACTGTGCACTACAAACAACTAGCTGTTCTTTACTGTACTTTGCCAATGAGTCCTCAATGATATTAGAAGTAGCTTAAGAGGTTTCTAAGTATCTCCCGATATATAAATATCAACGATAAATTTAAAAGTTGAATTATAACATTAAAGCTTGGAACCAAATTGTTAAGCTGCAACAGGAAGGAAATTAACTAAAAATTAGTGGTAATTGTTATAGAATTTAAAGCAAACTTTTATTTCATACACAGACACACACACACAAACAAACACACACACACACACACACACATATATATATATATATATATATATATATATATATATATATATATATATATATATATATATATATATGTGTGTGTGTGTGTGTGTGTGTATATATATATATGTGTGTATATATATATATATATATATATATATATATATATATATATATATATATATATATATATATATATATATATATATATATATATATATATATATATATATATATATATATATATATATATATATAAAGAGAGGACGAACGAGAGAAATTACTACCCAGAAACCCCAAACAGGAAAGGGAGCGGATAAGAATACCTCAGGCAATCCTTTCCACAGTGCAAAGAGAATCTCTCGAGCAGTCATTCGTTTACTTCGTCCCGGTATAAAAGATTCGTCACTTCCCGATAAAGGGAAATATGATATATTTGAGCTCATGAGAAAGTCTTATTGATCCTTGGATCACTCAGTTGTGTGGACTCAGCTCGGCTTTGTGAGGAGATATGAGTCTCTCTCTCTCTCTCTCTCTCTCTCTCTCTCTCTCCCTCTCTCTGTACCTGGGATTGTATGCAAGGTAAAGTAATATAGTTTCACATTATAATTCCATAGATGTTTCAGAATAGGTTACAATATTACGATTAGTAGAGAGAGAGAGAGAGAGAGAGAGAGAGAGAGAGAGAGAGAGAGAGAGAGAGAGAGAGAGAGAGAGAAAGAGAGAGGGTTTTACTATTGTTTTCTTCATTACAGATATGTTCTTACTTATTTCTGAATCAAAAAAGGTCAACCTTAAGCTCTGTATAAAAAGTTCCATCAACAATTTTTTATCATTTAAAAATTCAAATATTATTTCCGATGGATTCTTTCAGCTTAGATAATAAGTGAAATAATATTACCATAAAACAGTATATCCTATATTTATTGCTCTCTAACATCACAGAGGTTAGAATTTTAAAATATGCTAAAACTCAGTAGCAAAGAAACGTCTTTTCAAAGCATGAGTTTCCCCCCAGCTTCGCCTCAAAGCACTGCAAAAAAAAAAATAATAATAAAAAACGGGCGATATATTTTCCACAAATTCTTTCCAAAAAACGTTTCCAGGTCACACGAAATTTTCCACAAGATGCAAAATTTAGAGTTCGCAGAATTTCGATGACATATGCATATGAATTTTCCGTTTCTGAAGTAATGTGTGTGCGAATATTTCGTGTGATGCCTCTTCTTTCATGCATATTTTACGCCAGCAGGCTTTGGGGGAATACTTATCGGGTATTATTTTACAATGAGAATCGTCCGATAAAACGTTGGAGGATCAAGGAGAAAAATTGTATGGCAATTCATCTGTCTTCGAATATTTTAATGTAATTTTGGGCGGCCAAAATTTTGGCTAATGCCAGTATAAGTCTTTGGGCGCCCAAAATTCTGGCACAAATTCTGGACATTCCAGTACGTGCTAGAATTTTAGGCACCCAAACTTCTGGCACGTGCCAGAATAAGTGCCAGAATTTTGGGCGGGCGCCCAGAATTCTGGCATAAATTCTGGCACATTCCAGTACGTGCCAGAATTTTAGGCGACCAAAATTCTGGCACGTGCCAGAATAAGTGCCAGAATTTTGGGCGCCCAGAATTCTGGCATAAATTCTGTAACATGCCAGCACGTGCCAGAATTTTAGGCGCCCAAAATTCGGGTACGTATTCTGGCACGTGCCAGAATCTTGGGCACCCAAAATTCTGGCACGTATTCTGGCACACACCAGAATTTTGGGCGCCTAAAATTATTAAATTATTATTATTATTATTATTATTATTATTATTATTATTATTATTATTATTATTATTATTATTATTATTATTATTATTATTATTATTATAGTTTCTCCAAGATTTACTGGAAATTCTGGCATAAAATATTAGAGCAATCTGTATCACAGAATTCCTATACATCATCAATGAAAAGAGATAAATTCGTCCAAAATGAAATCAAAACTCTACTCCCAAGCTTTTTCAAAACCGCATACATTGAAATGAATTGAGCCCTTCATGTGTCACGGACCAGCATATTCAGATAACCTGATCCACTTCCTGAATCGTTATATTAATCATAATTCCTATTTCGCAACCTCCGTTTCAGTCTACATCATAACTATCAATTCATATAATTATAAAAGTGACTAGATTTTTAAAGTTTTAAAGTCTAGGTGACAGAACAACCCACGCAACACTACGCAGCGCCTTCATACTGAAGTTTTCACAACTGACTAAGCACACCGTCACACTACGTTGAATTTATGTTCGAAACTGCAGCGCCGGACAAATAAAACACTCACAAACTTGTAACTTGCAAAAAAACATCATCATCATTTTCCTCCAGCCTTAAGGTATGTAGAACAGCGCGCTGGGAAAGTGGTGTTGCCATTTGGAAACACTCTAGAAAATGTACAAACCGCGTATTTCACATGAAACCAAGTTCTTATTGTAACCTAGAATTCTATATCCAATATATTTCAAGTAGATTCATTTTTATTCTCCCATTCCGAAGCTTTCTCCTGTAATACATAGTTGCGAGTGGAATTATGGTTAAAATGTCCTTTGGCCAAGAGAGTCATTCCCTCTAATCAACAGCAGTTGGTCCTTATTTTCTCAACAGGAGGAGTTTTTTTTACGGCTGGAAATGTGTGGCAAAAGATATCATCTCTGCCTAAGTGCAATGCAATAAAGTTTTATCGTTCTTTAGATGCATTTTTCATTTATCAATTGTTGCCAAGAGGACTGGCCTGACAAATGACTAGTCGTCATCATAATAAAAAATATATACATTCATATATATATACATATATGTATATATACACACACATATATATATGTGTGTGTATGTATATACACACACACACACACACACACACACACACACACACACACATATATATATATATATATATATATATATATATATATATATATATATATACATATATACATATGTATATATGTATGTGTATGTATAGTTATATATATATATATATATATATATATATATATATATATATATATATATATATATATATATATATATATATATATATATATATATGTAGACCTCCTTGTGAATATGGTAACGCGGGTTCGATTCTCATGACCGCTATTCACAGGCTCTTCAATTTCTTCCGTCTGGATATTTTCGGCTTCGTAGTTACAAGCATATCCAAAAAAGCGAAGAAGAATTCGAGAAGTTAAGAGGGCATTGTGGCTATTAGAATTATATATATATATATATATATATATATATATATATATATATATATATATATATATATATATATATATATATATATATATATATATATATATATATATATATATATATATATATATATATATATATATATATATTATTGAAGATTACGAACAACACTCCCGTTCTCGAATGAAGACGATAAAATAAGACATTTTCTCCTGTTCAGATATTGGAATAACGTTTGAAAAAAACACGTAAAATCCCTAAGCTTTACAACGGCTCCCGTCCTTATCGTAAGAGGCAATGAAACTAAACCAGTATTTCTATACTGACGGATCACTTACATCAGGTTCCTATCTGATCCTCTAGCTATTTGAGAACGCTAGTTTGCTGGGATTATATACCACCCATGTAGACCCCCAACGAGGGCCTTAGGTCACAAAGGTCAGGTATTTGGTTTTCCTTCGGGTCAGGGACCTAGCAAGACCCACACCTGATAATGACTTCAACAACGAGAGATACATCGGAACGAGCATTCCCAGGAGTGACTGATTGATTGATTTGCGACTACTAAAACTGGCGTTACAACATTCTCAGGCGTGAGCAACATCAGCTTGACCGAAAGATCGATAGGCTCGCCTCAGCTAGTGTAAGTATTATTATTATTATTATTATTATTATTATTATTATTATTATTATTATTATTATTATTTGCTATGACGGGGAATATGCTTTTGTACGTTTCGTTGCTTAGGGGCTATATTATTATTATTATTATTATTATTATTATTATTATTATTATTATTATTATTATTATTATTATTATTATTATTATTACTTGCTTTAGTGGAGCAATATGTTCTTATCATACTTTTTATTTCTTCGCTTTAATTAATTCGCTGTCTTCCATAGGCAACTGTTTGGCAAGATTGCCTAAAAATGGACATATTAATAATGATAGTATCTGCATGAAACTTACTAATTGCCTTTGAAATGAAAATATTAACAAAACTGCTAAAAAAACTCACTTCAATTGATTTTACTCACCATATTCATAGTTGGACATTACCACCTTACGTCGCCAGGCAAATGTTGATATTACTACTATCATTAACAATTTTAAAAAGTTTGATTTATCACTTACCATGCAAAAAAAAAAATGGATACTAAAAGAATTACAATCATTTTTACCCACCAAATTCGTATTTGGGCATTACTATCTTATATCGCCCGGCAAGTGCTGATATTACAACTATTATTAATAAGAGAAAAAGTTAAAAATACGCCGAAGAGTCTTCGGCGCAATCGAGTTTTCTTTACAGCCGCTACAGCGTATAATCAAGGCCATCGAAAATAGATCTATCTTTCGGTGGTCTCGGTATAAGGTTGTATGAGCCGCGGACCATGAATCTTTAACCCCGGCCCGGTGGTGGCCTATCCTATATCGTTGCCAGAAGCATGATTATGGCTAAATTTAACCTTAAATAGAATAAAAACTACTGAGGCTAGAGGGCAGCAATTTGAAAAGTTTGAAGATTGGAGGTTGGATGATCAACATACCAATTTGCAGCCCTCTAGCCTCAGTAGTTTTTAAGATCTGAGGGCGGACAGAAAAAAAATGCGGACAGAATAAAGTGCGGATGGACAGACAAAGCCGGCACAATAGTTTTCTTTCACAGAAAACTAAAAAGAGTCTGATTCATTACTTCTGCGAAAAAATACAACCGGCGAACACGGGGAAGTAATAACGCAAAGCATAATCGCTTTTCGTAAATCCCCCCTGCTCACACACTCCTGATCCTGAGTGGTGTCGTTGCTTATCTGCCGTCGCCTTCGCTGATGAATGATATTTGCCTAAGCCGCACTATTCTCTCCTACGTGGTTTATACGACCGAGGTGCATGGAAACCGGATTTAACGGATAAGATCCCCTCCCCCACCCGCCACAGTGGTCTGGCGTTTAAACAGATTGTCATGCAATACCCCGGGGAGATTATTCCGCGGCTCTCGGCATCGCTTCGCGCGATTTCCGGGGCGTTTGGGCGTGTTTTACTTACCAAAACAAAGCGTTAAACATACCTCGATTATTTCCGTTTCTGCCGAAGGAATGTGAGTCTGCTTTAAGTCTTCACCGGCGTGTAATTCTTTCTATCTTTATTGAAGTCAAATATTTTAATTTCTTCTCTTTCAAAATGATAATTTATCTTCGTCTATCCTTGACTGGCTTTCAAATGTGACGATGGATTTACGGCCCCGTCTCATCCAATGGGATTTAAATCAGGAATCTGTAAAAGAGAAAACATCAATATTGCAGAAGACAATGATTTATTAACGGCGTAATTTAGCTGACAGGCAAACACTAATGCTGATGTAAAATAAATATAATCAAAATTCATCTTCAAAAAAAAATTTATATTTGCAAAGCTGTGGGTAATGATTATAAAACAATGTTCAAACACTTCATAAAACACGACCGTCATAGATTTGAGAAATTCCATCAAAATCATGGCGTGAACAACTATACAACAATTTGAGTAATCCCCACTCACATTTTTTGCTCGGGTTTGTCTCTCTCTGTCGGTCTATCTGTCCCTGGATACTTCTCTTCATTAACTTTAAATTACCTTTTCTCCTTTTGTTTTTGCTTTCCCCATCTCCTTCTACCCCTACTCCTCCCTTTTCTTCGTCTTCTTCTCCCCCTTTTCAAATATCACTTTAGCAACCATTGAGTGATCTGGCTTCGCTCCAAATACGTCTGGCACGTATGGGAAGATTCCTGGTTCTCTGAAACGAATTGAAATAATTCATTTGGAACTGTTTCATCTAACGATAATGAATGAGAATAATAATATGTATGGAATTTTGTTTAAGGTATTATAGATATAGTCCTCTTACATACATACCTGTACATATATTCAGTTTAATAATGTAAATTGTTTGCTGAACATGTGATGTTATTTCTAGGAGTAACTTTCAGTTAACTTACTTTTCAACGTTCTTTTATACCTAAACGTTTTCCTTGCGTTAATTTCCTTATTGAAATCAAAGCAATATCTTAAAAATTCTTAATGAAAAAGACAACACATATTATTTATCGGCTCTATTTTTTGCTCGTGGAACGTTATGGATTATTGGGTGGGGGGGAGGCTAAATTCATATATGTCTATGAAAAACTTTCATTATTAGATCTATCAATTTCCTTTTTTTTTTTTATTAGTAAACGGGTAGCCTACTCCATGAACTCTGGGTTGCATGTTCTTAGAGCATTGAGATGAAAATACAGATAATGTTATATTCTTTGAATGGCCTGAATGTAAAATGCATATAAGACGTTCAATGTTGATTTATTTTTGACAAATTAAACATAAAAACAAGTATAAAACTACTGAAATATATAGACTTTAAATATAACCAAAAAATATCAATAACATATTGTATGATATCCCATATCCAGAGTGTAATTTATTTTCTTTGTGACAAAAACATAAAGGTTTATATATAAAAAAATATTGAGAATGCAGTTTCATAAGGTCATGCTGGTAATCCCTTAGTAAT
>NC_089765.1:21059043-21071543 GCF_040412425.1 Macrobrachium rosenbergii | reverse complement strand
AACCAAAACGGTCATAGAAAAAAAACATATATTCTCATTCTTTTCTTAGGAAACCATCTTCTTTATAACTGAGGAATATTCGTCTGAACTGGAAACTACACGAAAGAAATGCTTCCTCTGGAAACCTAAAAGATTTCATCATGAAATACTCAAGGAATAGTCGACAGTAAGACATACTACAAATGCTAATTTCAATTTTTACTTTGACGAAATACCGCTCTCACAAATACCGCTAATCTGTGAGCATCCCATTATGAATCGCTATTTCTACTAACAATCAGCCTAAGTAGTAATTTGTATTTTATTAATCTCAGTAATTATGGAATTTCAGTATTCAAAATACCCACACCTGACAAATATGATTTCTGTCATTTAAAAAAATGATTCTTTGTTTTTTACCTACTTTGAAATCTCCCATTAATAACGCCGTCAGTTTAATTAAATGACCTCTATTACATTAGCGTATATGTGGAGTCCGTAATTTTATCGCCGTGAAAAACATGAGCGTAGGATTACAACAATATTAAATTAGGTTTGAATGATCATGGTATTAAAATATATAACCTATTCCTACGGTTAGAATTATTAATTCTCAGTCATAATCTATTGAATCAAAAGAGTCTGCAAATAAGCAGCCAATCTTATTTAATAAATATCTCTTGCAAATATGTTGGAAGCTATAATTATTCCTATAATGATAATAAAAGACAAAATATCATCATCATTATCATCATCTTCATTATGGCCTCGAAGTACCGTGACGCTATGGGGTATGCAGTTATGCTAATTATCTCCTCTGTGTTTTATTTTTGTTTACAAATTTCAGCTTATTTCCATTCTCCTTTCTCAAGGCTCTTATCTAAGGAGTACTAGGCCTTCGAAATCTTTTGGTGCCCACAACAGAACCAGCTGACACTGCCATGTACTAGTCTCTCAAGAGTTGTTCGTTGGACATGACCAGACCATCTCCGTCTACCTTTCATCTTAATCTCATCTACACATAGAGTTTCCAGAATTACTCATATGGTATCACTTCTAACTCTGTCCTATCTTCTCACACCTAATATTCTGCCCATTTTCCTCTAAAAGCCTCATCCTTAAACTGGTAAATTCGGTTAGATATGCTTTTATCATTCTAAGATTCATAGCGTATTAGGTATATTTTGACCTTCCTTGAATGCCAACTCAGGAGAATCTGTACTACATGTTATTATTTTGTATAATTCTTCCCAAATATATGAAAGATTCAACCTCATCATCTCTTTCTTAATCTAACGCTACTTCATCCCTTTATGCATGCATACCAAGACCTCATTTTTAGAGCATACCGTCCATGAATAAGGAGTAGCTATAAAGAAAAATGATCTACAAGGCCGTACATTCTGTATCAAAGAAAAATAATCTGTCATAACGACAGAGCGGAAGATGTAAGACACCAAACAGATTAGCATAACAAAAATCAAATTCCATCAGTTTGAGAATCAGTTTCGTCTTGTAAATGTTTTCATAGTTTAATAAAACTCCCTCGAATGAATAATTCTAGAATTACCTCTTGTTCGAAAGAAGTATCATCACGCACCCACACGAAATGCAGTGATACATTTCATAAAAGAGAAATCATACAACGCGACACACAAAAAGGCACAAACACTCGCGACCATTTCTCACCGCAATAAATTTTCATTTCCAAACAGAGACGCGGCCACCGCTTCACCATGCTAATTACGGCAACATTATACACAGACTGCCTTACCGCCACTCTAACCGACTACATCATTAATAGAAGTTACGTTGCCAATTAGCATACATAGCAGTGGCCAATAGGTGTTAATGATGGCGGCGCACGTAGCAAGAAGGGTTCTTCTAATATGAATTCCAATGGCCGTCGCTGAGTAGGTGTCACAAGTCCTATTCAATATTTTCATTTATGTAAATAGCAATCATTTTATTAATATTATTGAGGTCGTTTATTGACTATTTGCTATTCAGTTGCTATTTGTAATTATATGAAAAACTTTATTTATCAGCTGCATAGGTAATACAAGAAAATTTCTCTTACAAATGTCAAAAGTTTTTACAATGTATCATACCTATTAAAATCTGAAGATTTTCATCCCAGCCAGTGTCATTTTGAATGATATGCATACACGCACACATACATACATACATACATACATACATACATACATAAACACACACACACATACATACATACATACATACATACATAACACACACATATACACACACATATATATATATATATATATATATATATTATATATATATATATATATATATATATATATATATATATATATTTCTTTATCTGAATTTCTCTTTTGCTGTACTGAATTTCTCTTTTGCTGTACTTTGCAGAATTGACCTAGGTAAATGTACAGTCAAGATAACTTATAATTAACCAGTCTCTCTCTCTCTCTCTCTCTCTCTCTCTCTCTCTCTCTCTCTCTCTCTCTCTCTCTCTCTCTCTCTCTCTCTCTACAAAACAGCATATATTGAATGACATTACCTCCCTAGGCCTAGCGAAGAATGAATTCCACTCTCCCATTCATCCGTTAACCCGAATATCCACCTCAATTTCAAAGTCGTTTTCCCCTACATCTAATCTGCCTTCCAATCGAGACCTGATGGGGAGACACCATGTTCGCTGTTTACGTCAATAAAAGGGGGACAAAAATTCTCTAAATGCAAATTACTAGCAACAAATTATTTAATCCGGCGAGAGAATATTTTATGAACATCTGATTAACGGCCCATTTCATGGGTGAGGATTATTTTATCAAGGCCTTCATTTTTAAAATGATATGATGGAATCTACAGCTGGTATCATCTCTCTCTCTCTCTCTCTCTCTCTCTCTCTCTCTCTCTCTCTCGAATGTATAGCAGTGTGTTAACAGCATTCTATTACTGAAAAGAGTTGAATGAATGTCTTTCTTAACGAAATTAGTGGAAAATTCATTGCAGCTAAAATGAAGCACTAGGTTAAAGCACGCGTTTATATTCCTTTCCAGGTTTGTCAAAATATAAAATATATATAAACATAATATATATATATATATATATATATATATATATATATATATATATATATATATATATATATATATATATATATATATATACATATACATGTACATATATATATATATATATATATATATATATATATATATATATATATATATATATATATATATGTATATATATATATGCAAGTGTGTATACACATGCATGCAAAACAGCAAATTCGTACTAAAATACATTAGCTGCAACGAAACACCAAGGGATAAAACAGCCACACTTTACCAATACCAAAGGAAATATGATTTAATCTTTTTTATGAAAGGGTAGCAGAAATGCCAACTTTTGCCCCACTCTTCCAAAGGTGGCCGAAAATGGCCTCGCACTCAGCAAACCAAAGCTAATTTATCATCCCACTCTAGCGTATTGAGTTCCATATAAAACTAACCCCACCTCGGGATCGCTTTTTGCCTTGCGTTTTCTATTTCATATCGTCTTTTCTTTGATTTTAATGTAGAATTCAATATATTCTGAACGTGTTTCGGGGAGAGGAATGTCTGTGTAGACTCAAGAGCGCGTTGGGATTAACTGTCATATAGTGTTTTTTTTTTATTCCAGAAATAAATCTGCTATACTCTTTTGCTATATCCTATTTGAATATTATGTTCTTGTATTCTGTCTATCTTAAGATATTCTCCCTGTTATTATTTCACTGGAAATTGTTGTGCCTATTATAATGTACCTCCTGCCATTATCAACACTAAAACTAACCAGCTTTCTTCCTTCAGTCAAGTTATAATACACCAAATATATTTCAATAAAATATGAATAATGTAAGACAATTATATGTACGTGAATATTCCAATCTCACTATCCTCTTCCAAACGACTCATCCTTCTTTGCTGCTCTCATACCTAAGAAAACGGACACCTCTCGCTCTCTCTCTCTCTCTCTCTCTCTCTCTCTCTCTCTCTCTCTCTCTCTCTCTCTCTCTCTCTCTCTTACATTCTATTTCTGTCTTGTAAATAACCACATCCTCTCAATGTGGTGTGACTTAATGAATTAATGGTCTGGCTTTATTACTCACAAAAGGACTACCTCGGTACACTCAAGAAGAAGAGAGTTTCTGAGGCCGGGTTTGTAAGTTGTCTATCTTATTCAGAGGGGTTTTTATCAACCATAATTCTTTTTATCACTTCTGCAATGCCTTCACCACTTCACTTTATCTTGTCTTCTTTTTTGGTAATGGTTTATGACAGTTATATTAACTCTGTTCCACTGCCCATAATCCCAGTCAACTTACATCGTTTTTGTTAGCTGGTCTTAGACATCTTTTTATTTATGTTTTTTGGTCAGTCCTGTGTATGAAGAGAAGAAAATGTTAGCTTTTCTTTTCACCAATATCAGTATAAATGTAGACCGGGTGTTCAAAACCTTCTCCTTGAACTGTTAATTTAAAAAACCTGATCTTTATTTTCTTATATCCACGATGAAGAAGAATTGTCTGTACCCATTATTTCTTTAGGTAGATTATCATTGAGATTAAAACTTTAATTTCTTCAAATGTCTAACCTCATAAAGATTCTCCCCTTAAAAAATTAATATTGAATCTATCTCCATAGTAAATCTCTTTTTATGGGAACATAAATGTCAGCTCTTTTGAGTTATAATAAAATATGATATTATGATAAACATCTTTTTCTATATTACTCCCACTCAGTTGATTTTATTCTTTTTGTAATTAATTAGTAAGAGTTACGTTATTCTTATCTTAAAACACAAATTACCAGAAACAAATTATTCTTTCCCGAACGAGAATATTTTATAAATATCTGATTAAAATGGCTCTTCCCACAATTGAAGGCCTTCATGTTTGAAATTATGTATGGAACTTGCAGCTGGTACCATCTCTCTCTCTCTCTCTCTCTCTCTCTCTCTCTCTCTCTCTCTCTCTCTCTCTCTCTCTCTCTCTCTCTCTCTCCAGTCTGATTGTGACACTCTGACGATCCACCAGGTAAATAATTCTCTGTTGAAGCTCGAAATGTCCATACGTGAGCTTGAAATGGTAGGAGTTAGTTTTTAGTCTCTACATTTCATTTACTCCAGGTTCATATTTGAATTATGTCGTGAAATTCCATAAATCAAGCGTGTCTTATTTACATTAGAAATCTCATTAAAAAAATTATAAACAACATGAAATAAGAAGAAAATTAAATTTGATGGTAATGAAGACCACTCACAATAATTCATTTAAAAGTTATTTTATCTATAAGGAGAAATACTCGCCAATATATTTGTAAATTACAACAAGGAAAACGTGAAATAAGCAATTTCCACGGAAATTACTTATTAAGTGAGAATGACCAGAGGCTGGCATTGAAATTCGTAGGTGTAGGAAACGTTATCCTCGGGGAAAGAGAGAGAGAGAGAGAGAGAGAGAGAGAGAGAGAGAGAGAGAGAGAGAGAGAGAGAGAGAGAGAGAGAGAGAGAGAGAGAGAAAGGGAAAATCCCTCAGTTGTTAATGGCAATGAGAAACTAATTCTGCCTTTGAACTTTATCAGCTATCACACAAAACCAGATATCAGCTAAGAGAAATTCTCCTACTTCCTCCCGCTGAAGTTTGATTAAATATACGTCTCTAATTTCAATATGCATGTCGCTGAATCATTCGGATGAGGAAAATGTCCTTATGGTTATATAAAACTCCTCTGTTTCTTTATTTCTCTCTGAAAAAGTCCTTTACAAATTGTGCTCATATTGTTAAAAAACTTATTTGTACTGGATGTTCTTCAGAAATACTCCTGTACTTTACTTATTTCTTGTTTATTTATAAGACAAAATTCCATAAAAACAAAACAGTAATAACCTAGGTGACTTAAGCCGAAAAAGGTACAAAATTTATAATTTTGGAGTTCTATATCTACTGGTAATTATTGACATTTCATCTTACAACACGCCTGTTGTCTTAGTGATTAGTAAGAAAACTGAGGTAACAGTGTTTTCTTAACATCACGAGACATAAAGTGTTTCAACAAAACAAAGTTTGGGGAGGTCAAAGCCGAACTGGTTATAATTATCCAGGTTTTATTGTGTTTACCATCAGCAGTTAAATTTTCAATGAATAAATTACGAGTGATACTAAATAGTATTATATCTAAACCTTCATTATTCAGTTGTGTCATATTACTATCACCATTCACTTAAAAACTCAGTCACTCTCCTTATTAGAAATTTAGGGTCCTGTTAGACGTGTGACTTTTTTGGACACACAACCAAAGATAAATAAAAATAAAACGGTGGCAACAGAACCTAGCGATTAATTATCGTTTGGTCGTTCACACAAGCGATAAACTGTAGCAGCGTCTGGAAATTTAGCAGAGCTGCGGTAGGGTTTTCCATCAATTCAAGATGGATTTTGTGGAAACAGCATTTTTTCCTCGCCGCTTATGAGAGCAAAAGGTAAGATAAAGAGATAATGGTAATAGGCCATGCCCACTTTCAAGCCTGTGTTTGACAAAGGGGGGCATCTTTCCTGATATATATGGAGACTTCAGAGTCTCCCAGAAAGTTCCTTCAATTACATTGTTGAAATATTAATTTTCTTTCATTTCCTCACTGCCCTCAGGGAAAGAGGTGTTGCAGAGTTCTAATGGATGTCATACAATATATGACACATTAAGTTACTACACTCTGGGAGCGTGAAAAGAACAATACCTTTGGCTTCAGAGTTCCCAATGCATTTGGTTAGATCTACAACCAACGAAAATCAGATACCTCAATTTTGTCGGCAATTTTCTTATATTCAGCTTCAGAAAATCCCCTAAATTTATTACACATCTAACTATTTTTCTTGGTCAAAGCTGCCTACTCGTCTATTGTATTATGCTAGGATTATGCTGGGATTAATAGATACATTTTTCTTGTCCGAATCATTGCTAATGAGCCCTAAACTGTTCCCATTACAGAAAGAACATTAAAACAATATCCCATATCCCTGTTAAGGCCTAGCAATAACCTGTGACCTCTGTTTCCTATTATGACAATTAATCCAATTTAGTACATTCCATACACATAAGACTCATACCACAACGATATTCCTAGAATCTACCACCCTTCCCTTAATTACCACTGATGTCTCCTGTGTATTCGCATTCATTAAGCACAGCAAGGAGATCTGTGAGATGTTAGAATATTCTTAATATTATGTGATTGTTGTTCCGCTTTCTAAGAACTTGTCTGGGTGAGTGGACAACCTTTTATTGAACCTTTTGTTTGTATCCAATCTGTATGATTACACGAATGCGAGTAAAACCAACTCCTAAATGGTCAAGACAGTTCTAGAAGTTTTGTTTCGTTTTGGTTAAGTATTGGTGTGAATGCATATTAGTATGAGTATATCATGGTCGCTTGTGTAATCAAATTTAATTTGAAGCAGTCACATTGGTAGAAAGAGAGAGAGACAGACAGACAGACAGATTACTACCATATATCACTTTCAAATCATCCAAAAAAATCATCCCCATCGCTGCCAAACTGTCTGGTGAAATCATTATTTGATAAAACTGATAAAACAAAAGTTTTCGAAGGTATTCTCTTTAAAAAAAAAAAAAGGAAGGCAGCCTCGTCCAAAATAAGAAAATTGCTGGAACTCAGATATAAAAATCTTAAAGTAGAAGGATATTTTTAGCTAGGGAAAAAATTCTTGAAAGGAAAAGCTATAATTTGTCTATAAGATGAGACTGAGATACTGGGCCCATTTTCTCCTATCATTCAATATTATCTAAAAAAAAGTGAGGGTTAGGAAAAGATGAAGGTTCGTAGCCCATTATTTTTCGAACCTTTTTTACCCTTTTCTCCTCCCTATTTTTACTGCTATTAGTGCTGCTACTGGTCTTCTATTATCATTCTATTATCATTACTTTTATTATTTGTAATTATTATTAGTCGGTGCATTTTTGACAAAACATTTCATATGGTTCTGAAATAAATTTTGAAAAACAGATCGTCAATGTAGCGAAGACCTCCATACCTTGTTTTCGCAGAATATACTGTTCTTGAATCACCATTGTTATGATATTAAAAAATCCAAGGCTTCTAAGCCAGAACGACTATGTAGAACTGGTTACTAAAAAGGAGAGTAGCGTCCCATATCTCATCGAACAGGAAATAAGAGACTTTGAAAATATCGAAAAAAATATTAACAATATTAACGTTATGTTTATGACGTGCCAACTTTCCGTTGCATGTTCACTGTTAATGTAGAATAAATTATTGAATTGCATTGCTCTTGTTTGAATGAATAACTATGTTTTTATCATCATAATTCCGTAATTTGAAAGAGACTTCACTTTGTTCTTAAGTCCTAAAGGTGATATCTATTAATGAATTGTAGATAAAAAAGATCATGGATAATGAAATATACAACTCTTGCATGACCCACTTCACGGCGTGATGACGTCAGAATGTTTAAAGCCTGCTAAATCAAGTGGAGGCGAGTCTAGAAAGAGGAAACGCTTCTCTTGTGTATTACGGAGCAGCTTAAGCCTCATATTTCAAAAGGTGATCGCAAGAGATGAATCACTGCATACCTTATCCAAGGAAAAATTACGGTCGACTTGGAGGTAATATTTCTTAGTGAGAAAACTAATCATAATATATTTTTGGATATGCGTAACAGTAACGAGGATATATTCCTTAGAGATAAGCAATGGAAGATTAAATGCACACTTAAATTTAACCGCCATTGAAGTTCCCTATTACCCACAGGAATTTTTTTTTTACCATTTTAACAACATACGGCGACGGAGAATTATTGTATATGCAGCTAGAAATATTATGTGAGGACTTTATTATATTTTAGACCTTTATTTGTTAGTCAAAATATTTAAAACAATTTTGACATAAAAAAAATTCAATATCATAAGAATCTGTAAAAATTTTTTTACCAAATGGTAAATCTTGAAATGTTGTTCATAATAAAACCAATTTTGATGTTATTTAGCTAAAACGTGGCAATGTTCAAGTAGAGTTTGAAATAAAAAACGCGGTGTCACATATTCAAAACAATTTAATGGACAGTTCACTTGATATGGAAGTTAATCATGAAATTTAATCCTAACTTTGTAATACTACAGTAAAATAGACTATAATTAAGATTACAATCATAAAACATTTTACCTATTTCATGTTATAAAATACTTTTTTATTCAGGTAGATTTGGCAACAGTGCAGTCACATCTCTGGAAAGTAAGGCAAGTCCATGTTGGTGGGTATACCAATTCAATTATGCTGGATAATGCCAACTTTTTTTCTAATCTTCCTGCATATTCAGTTACGAGCTCGTTTAATCTCTCTCTCTCTCCTCTCTCTCTCTCTCTCTCTCTCTCTCTCTCTCTCTCTCTCTCTCTCTCTCTCTCTCTCTCTCCCTCCTGAATTCATTCGCGTTTGAACTTAAAAAAATTAGATTTCATTTTGAAAAAGGTGTCATTACATCTGAAATATGTTTAATAATTCTCATAAATTCTGTAAGGAAAAAAATATGTTTTTTAATTATAGTCCTGTATCAATTTCATTACAATAATAACACGTTTTGAGGCACTAGAAATAATAAGAATAACAATATGAAAAATAGACTGCTTATTGTTTCACTTTTTACATTTTTATATTCATTTTTACATTAATCTTCATCAAAAAGAATCCAGTTCTACAACAAAGGAATCCAGGAGATGTTCTTTTGTATTGTCTTCTTCAGCGTCTTCTTTTTGGCAGATTTTTCACCCTTTGTTACAAGCCACTTTTTAAAGTCTGGTTTTTATCTGCCATTGTTGGAGGATTATCGAGTCTTACGAAATGATACGAAGGAGTTAAGAAACTAAAGAAAGGGAGAGAGAGAGAGAGAGAGAGAGAGAGAGAGAGAGAGAGAGAGAGAGAGAGAGAGAGAGAGAGAGAGAGAGAGATAATCTTCGAAAGCTATCAACATATATCCCAGTGGAGATAAGGTTTAGTTGAACGAAAGGGGATTTTATGGAAATATCTGACACTGATGCCTTCCACTTCCCTTCCCCTCGCACCTCCCACATCCTCCCCCCGACCTCATTCTACCTTGTCCTGCCACAACGGAATGATTTGACAAAAAGCTCATTAATCATACAAGCCAGAGGAACGTGATCACCCGTTTCAGCATCATCCAAGATCAACCAATCACAGTGCTCCCCTGCACTCATGCAAGTCCTTACCTTTGTATTAATGGTCCCCAGTATGAATAACAGAGAGTAAGTCAGTTCAAATGAAGGAATGATGGATGATGCGAGTTGCAAAATATACACTCTCTGGTCAATGACACAAGGGATGAGAGAGACAGGCAGCGAGACAGCGAGACAGACAGAAACAGACAGTGAGAGAAGGGTCAACCAATGAGAGTCTCGGGTACATACTGACCTAACCAACATTCGGAGACTGAGTTTCAGTTGGATTTATTTCCCTTTTACAACTGCAATAACAACCATATTTCTTTTTAACAATGTGTTTCACTTTACCCTCCAACAAAGATTGGAGTTATTCAGCTATTAAAAGAATTTGCTGGACCATACATCTTTCCTGCATATGCCAATAATTAATGGAGGAAGAAATGTTACCGAAATATAGAAAAACAAACGAATAAAAGGGTCAAAGATTAAATTTCGATGAAACGGCTTTAATCTTGTCTAAACTGTCTTATGAAATTATCTATCCTCAAAGAATAAATCATAACAGAATTCAAATGTACGGATAAGGCAAAAATATCTTTTATATATTTCTTTTAAAATTAAATAATTTTTTCTACTTTCCTCAGTCACCGTAATTTCCTCAGACTTTTCTTTCATAAAACTGATATTTGATTAAAACGAAATAAATTTTAATATAAATAATCTTCAATAAACAACAAACAATAAACTCTACGCAAAATTCCAAACATTTTAGAGGAATTACAAAGATAGTTCCATCAATGTGAAACCACCAGAAAACTTTGCATATTATGCAAATGACGATAAATATTCATGAACTGGAATATTTACAGTGTATGGAATATTCAAGACCAAGGAAATGCTTTCTTTGCTTCCGTGTGACTTGATAAGGCGACCACATATTTTTGTTTTATTTTTAAAGAGTTATTAAAATTCATATTTTCGTATTAGCGAATTCATATTTGTTTTTTATGCAGTTTTTAATGCTAATAAGTCCTTAATAGGTATATTTTCTTTTAACAGTTCCAATATATTCCTGAATAAATTCCTTGAATTTTCAAATGTTTTATAATATTATAAAACAACTTATTTATACATTCATAATAATTTTTGGGCGAATACTTTTACTGCCAAGTAAAGACACTTTTATCCAGGGTAGCATCAGCTTATTTTTTATTCATTTTCTTTTTTTCCTTCTTTAACGTAACAAAATTAAATTACTCTATTCATAATTGTAATGATGCTGGAGTCAAAATACTGAGACTTTTAAAAGAGAAATGTAAACTCAAACAAGGTCAGAGAGAGAGAGAGAGAGAGAGAGAGAGAGAGAGAGAGAGAGAGAGAGAGAGAGAGTGCACACAGAGGTAATTTATTAAGAGACAGCTTCCATCTTTCCTTTCTCGCGTCCAAGCTTTCCTCGACGTTATACAGTTTTCCATACATTCCTCCTCCTTCTCGCAATTTATTACCTCGCTTCTTCTGTGGATTTTTTCTTCGCTACAGTGTCATTACTTTCTTCTATCGGCCGTCACTGATATTGGTCGCCTTCCATTGAAATAAAAAAAGAGAGGAAAATGTCTCCACAACTCTGTGTTGGTCACATAACTGTCAGTGTACCACATCCAATATTCTTCATGGAAAGGGAAAAAATGCAGCATTGGCAAGTTCTATGTTGCCATTATAGATTTTTGCAGGGAAGCTGAGAAAAAATTTTTTGCATCGTATTTCAGAACATTCAGAGTCTACATGACGATTCGTTTCCATGGAGGGACAGAAGCATTTGTCAAATCTGCAGTTATGAAGAGGTATTACATTTGAAGGTTTTGAACGATATTAAAAGCTTAGAGGTATACTAATGATAATCTTGTTATGTGGTAAAAGGGATAATCATTTATTTTGATTAAATGTCATAGGACATAAAAGCATCTACCATACACACAAGCGTTTACATACATACATACAAACATACACACACACAAATATATATGTATGCATATATATATATATATATATATATATATATATATATATATATATATATATATATATATATATATATATATAGATAGATAGATAGATAGATAGATAGATAGATAGATAGATAGATAGATAGATAGATAGATAGACAGTGATTTTTGCGAACCATGAGAAATTTTTTTTAGTAGCCCAACTTCTGACTAATCTATGTGATATTGAATATCATTTTTAGCCTTTACTTGTGACTGAATTTCGTTT
>NC_089765.1:21046543-21054043 GCF_040412425.1 Macrobrachium rosenbergii | reverse complement strand
AGTGATGTGTTAAATATCCTTGAAGAGATTTAAAATATTATTTGACTGCCACAATGTATTCCAACAGCGAACATAAAATTAATCTGATATAGTGATATGCTGTTGTCGAATGCATCAAACGCGGTTAACCCATAATTTCCTAATGAGTGAACGTCTACCTGGCGATTACCTGGTGAGACTCACTATTAATTCAAGCATTTCTCGGTCGAATGAGACCTCACTATTAATTGACACACAGAAAGCATTTCTAGAATCGAGAAAATATTATGTTTAATTATTATAGGGTTTTCAGCATTATTATAAGTTGGTCTTATTGTACTTGTGGTAAGTCATTGCAAATTACAGTTTATATATAGAATCTTATATATATATATTATGTTTAATTATAGATATAGGGTTAGACAGACAGATAGATATTATCATAGATAGTTAGATAGATTATAGATAGATAGATAGATAGATGGTATATGTCTATTGCATATTAATATATAATATATATATTATTAAATATTTACATATATATATATATATATTAGATAGATATATAATACATATTAATATATAATATATATATATATATATATATATATATATATATATATATATATATATATATATATATATATATATATATATATATATATATATATATATATATATATAATATATACGTCTGTATATATATAATATATTCATATATAAATATTCAAATATAGAATATATATATATATATATATATATATATATACATATATATACACACACACACATTCAAATATACACACACACACGAGTGCAAAAATGCCCAACGAACCCCGAAAAAATAATAAAAAAAAACAACCTACTAAACCAGCGGTGATGTATAAATGAAACATCGCTTTGGCATCGAGGAAAAGAAAAATCTCCCGGCGTTTATTTTCGCTTCCCATTTTCTTTTAGTCGGTCAGTATGAGAAATCCATTAAACTTCCAGCGAAGACCAATCGCCCCCCAAGAAAACAAGATTTCTCCCTCGATCACTCTTCCGAGTCTCTCTCTCTCTCTCTCTCTCTCTCTCTCTCTCTCTCTCTCTCTCTCTCTCTCTCTCTCTCTCTCTCTCTCTTTTAGCTCTTCCTGATGAAGAAAGTAAGACGAATTCCTCGCGGTCATTTCATTCGGAACCGGGGCTAATTTCTCGGTCTTGATTCCTTTTGCTCTCTCTCTCTCTCTCTCTCTCTCTCTCTCTCTCTCTCTCTCTCTCTCTCTCTCTCTGTATCAGGATAAAGCTTCCCAAAATAAATGATTGTCATTCAATATTCTACAGATTATTTCTTATTTCTAAAGCGTCTCTTATGTCCAATATAATCTATTTTAAGATGAAAATTAGGATAAATAATCATAAATATACAAAGTAAACTTCGATAACTATTAATGATGAAACAGAAAAGCAAACAGAAAAAGACTATTGCAGCTAAAATAAACTATGGTAAAAAAAACCTTTTACTCCAATATCGGATAATGATAATTAGTTGTGGGACTTTAACTTTGCGTCACAAGTCCAATGATTTCAAACCATATAGCCTTTTCTATGTCTCTCTTTAACTGCAGTAAATCAGAGCCGTATATTAACCTCGTCATATACCTATATACACTTCCCCCTAGGAGCTCGTCGAACCCCATTACACATATAACAGTGACCTTTGACCCAGTCTTGCATGACTATCCTTTCTGCCTGGATATTGAGGAACTTCCTCACCTTTGCCTCATTGCCTCAGTATGTGTTCTCACTTATTTCGCTCTAATGCCCTGAATTATACATTCTTAACTCCGACTTATCAATGACCATTCTTTCCACATGACAAATCATCTCAAAATAATCTGAACAATCTTAATTTTCCAAACTATAAATTTACCACTGTTTCTGCATATTCCTAACTATACGAGTTCACCTTACGCCCTATAAATTTGTCAAACAGTTCGTTTCAGCAGGTTCAGTAGTTTCCTTTTTATTCGCTTTTAGTATCCACGCTTCATTGCAAGTGAGAAAAAGATAGTTTCTACAACCTTGTATGTATATATATATATATTTGTATATATATATATATATATATATATATATATATATATATATATATATATATATATATATATATATATACATATATACACACACACACACACACACACACACACACACACACACACATATATATATATATATATATATATATATATATATATATATATATATATATATATATATATATATATATATATATATATATATATATATATATATATATATAAATATATATACATATATATATATATATATATATATATATATATAAATATATATACATATATGTATATATATATATATATATATATATATATATATATATATATATATATATATGTATGTATATATATATATATATATATATATATATATATATATATATATATATATATATATATATATATATATATATATATATATATATATATATATATATATATACACGAGTATATATAAACATATATAAATGTAAATCTATAGGCTATATATTTATATGTATATTTTACGGAAATCCAATGCATTTTGAATTAAAATGCCCTTTAAATTAATGTAAAAAGAAAATATAAAACGCATTTGTCCTATAAATTCCTAGTATTTCAGTAGCAAAGTAAACCTCCAACAATTAACTGCAAGTCACAAATAGGACCACAGAGGCTGAAACTGTCGAGAAAACTCTGCATTTTCCCTTCCCTGGTGAAGTGAAATTGGCAGAAAACCCTTTTCCAGTGAAAGGATTTGAAAAATATATATGTAAACAAATATACGAGCTTTTTTTTTTTTTACTTGAGCCAGGTTGCTTGCGTGTTTAATTACATTACAAGACGAAAAAAGAAAAAAAGAACTGGAAACTTAATTTTTCCAGCAAGGGCAGGATACCTTCATCGCCCTGAAATGAGGCAGCTCTTGGTAAATAGAAGGAAATGAAGTTTAACCCATGAGGAGAGACGGCTCCCTAATCTCAGTTCAAACAAAGTTAGAGAAAAAACCAAGCGATTTTTCGCTTGGTGTTTTTTTGCATTCCATTGTTAGCTTAGCCAACATCAAGGAAACGGCAAGATTAAGTAGATATTGGAACAAAGACTTAAAGAAGAAGAAAAAAGCAGAAGAACAGATTTGAAGTATAAAGCTACAACATTTTTGGCATTATGTCTTTCCCACTGAAGTTTGCCACTCAAAATTCTAATCCACTTTCCCGGTAGAATTTGGGACGATTATGTCGAAATATTGGGCTTATTTATATTATTCGTGGTTATATATACGAGTATATATACATATATATATATATATATATATATATATATATATATATATATATATATATATATATATATATGTGTGTGTGTGTGTGTGTGTGTGTGTGTGTGTAAAGTAAATAATCATATTTTTACATAATCGTCCCAGTTCAATATTTTCCACCGGGAAAGTGGATTAGAATTTTGAGTGGAAAATAACCGTGGGGGAAGACTTGATGCCAAAAAATGTTGTAGCATTATACTTCAACTCTGTTCTTCTGCATTTTTCTTCTTCTTTAAGTCTTTGTTCCAATATCTACTTAATCTTGCCGTCTCCTTGATGTTGGCTAAGCTAACAAAGGAATGCAAAAAAACACCAAGCGAAAAATCACTTGGTTTTTTCTCTAACTTTGTTTGAACTGAGATTAGGGAGCCGTCTCTCCTCATGGGTTAAACTTCATTTCCTTCTATTTACCAAGAGCTGCCTCATTTCAGGGCGATGAAGGTATCCTGCCTTTGCTGGAAAAAAGTAAGTTCCCAGTTCTTTTTCCTTTTTTGGTCTTGCAATGTGATTATACATGCAAGCACTCAAGCAGAAGTGCAAGAATTCTTATATTTCTTTACTTATATGTTTTTTTTTTTAAATCCTTTAACTGGAAAAGTGCTTTCTGCTGATTTCACTCCACCAAGGAAGTGAAAATGACCAGTTTTCTCGACAGCTTCTGCCTTTGAGGTTCAGTTTAAGTCTTGTAGCTAATTGTCACTGAAATAAGAGGAATTTATACCCCAATAGCTTTGGATATTTTCCTTTTCACTAATATTAGAGGGCTTTTCGTTCAGAATGCATTAGATATCAATAAACGAAGAGACTTTCGAGCAACATAATATAAAAAGTGACATGCATCATAGAACAGATAAAAATGAAATAGAAAATTCACCATGCAAGCCGTCACTTGTCATAACGATGGTGTACAAATAAATAAATTTAATCCCAAATTAGAGGATTAATTTATGGGATTTAGGCTGCCAAGGAGGATTGACAGGTGGAGGTAAAGAGAGCAAGGCATAATGTGAATAATAAAAATATATAATAAAAAGCAGTAAAATTTATAAATATTTCAAGTCAAAGAGAGTCCAAGAAAAAATCAAGAATAAAGGAATAAAAATAAATGAGTTGCCAAGTACAGTCATTAGGAATAAGAAAAGTAATATATCAACATACTTTAAGATGAAATAAGGGGGATATCAGACGAGCGTGACCACTAAAGAAAAAACTACCACTGATGATAAATGACCAGTGCTGTTCAGTGGGATTTGGAAGTAACTGAGGAATGAAGACTAAGAAAGATGGAGGAGAAGATGAGGTTACAAATGAGTCTGAGAAACACTGAGATCAATCTGTCCGCCAAGAAATGATGACAAGGTATTTAGAAAGGAAAACCGTTTATAAGGCGTAAGAGTAATTATCGCAATAATAACGAAGGAAGCACACGTATAGGAAGAAATTTAAAACATTGAACAATCGTTGATTTGGAATCGCAAGTAGGAGATATGAAAATCAGAGAAATTTAAAGGAAACATCAGCAAGAAAATTTCTTGAAGATCTATTGATCTATTGATATTAATAGATGAAATTTGAATGGAAATATATATATATATATATATATATATATATATATATATATATATATATATATATATATATATATATATATATATATATATATATATATACACACATACACACATATATATATATATGTTATATATATATATATATATATATATATATATATATATATATATATACATATATATATAATATTTATTTAAATAATAATTCACATTCATCAACTACAGATATTATTGTGCAAAATCCATGACAGATATAAAAAAATTATTTTCATTATATTGTGTATCTCAGCCTGCTTTTGAAGATGGAGAAGCAGAAGCATATCTTAAAAGCTATCCTGAAGTTTCTTATCTCCATTCAAATGTTTCAGAAAAATATCGCCTTCTCATTCAGCTGAGTATCAGTATTTCAAAGTTATTTCGGGCGCTTTCATCTTCTGCTGCGTCATAAGAATTTGCGGTATTTTGTTCCTTTCTCTTTGATCCATTTAGCATGATTATAAATTCTCGCCTGCATTTTCGACGTGGGAGGCTTTCTGAGTCTCTTGCTCTAAGCAGAAGTCTTTTGAAAAATAACCATTATTTTTTTTTCCACAGAATTACATAAACTGCTGAAGAATATAATGTAAATCATGATGCTAATTTATGTTTTAAAAACGTACTCAGTCATCTGATATTGTTAAGTGCCTGCAGAAGTGTTTTGTGAAAAGAAAGATTGCGGTTTAAATCAATCTCTTAAAGTATAATTTTAGCACTAAAAATAATTTAGTGAACGCTCTTTGTGAAATGTAATCTCACGATGGATCCTAATCTAGATAACGAAATGTAGCTGCTGTTTACAAGGTTACTCAAAACGAAAGAATTAGGTCACGTATTCTAGTCTGGTCAAAAACCTTTTAGAAACCACATAGGGACATATACTGTACATTATAACAACAACTTCTGCGTACAGTATGAGCAAGATTCAGGAATGAGGTATGTGATGCTGTGTTCGTAGTTGTTGTTGGCAAAATACTGATGATCTTGTTGAACTTTCCTGGCAATTTCATAGAACAAATGTGATTAAGTAAAGCTTTCTGCCTATTAAGTATATCCATAATTTAACTATTATTTTGAGTTGCTGTCTTCGCTTAAGCCATCCAATTAGCGTCAGCAGCTTTGAAAAAGTGATAATACTTTCAGTTTCAAATGAAACAAATAAATACATCTCGTATTCCAAAGGAAAAAATCAATCTACGCCACTGAATAAATTGGCAATATAACTTTAGGCTAGGAAATCTAACAGTTAATCTCTTAAGAGCTACGTAATTGCAAAAGTTTGATTTGTAATTTCCGGTACAAAAGTACGCAAAAGCCTTCATAAAAATATTGAGCAGTTAATTCTCCTCGCCTTATGGGTTAAACGTTCATTTTCCACACCATCGACGAGAATGATGGTTTAGCGTTTCCAAATGAATAACTCAATCACGCGTTTTTATTCATTTTCTGATAATTCAGCAATGCATACAAAATCATGAACTTTTGTAACAAAGTTTTGTTGAATTGAATCTACTCTCGGTATAGGAGAGAAACAGTTTATTGGCGAAGCCATTTACTAGAAAACCTGATAGTTGAAGTGCTTTCATTTACACTTTTATGCGCTTTTACGGATTGTTCTATTTCTTGACATGTAAGGGGAGGTTATCTCCAGGCATAAGAAGGGGGAAATAAGGATTCCAAATTGAATATTCAGGCAAACAAACTCACATACACAAACGTACATGCATATATGTTATGTGATGCTTTTATTTTATCTTTAATCAGTCATAAACGAGTTCGCTAAACATTAGCAAAAAAGACATAGATATTTTACTTATGGTTACTACTAAAGTACCACAAAACCTGGGAATTATATTATACATATAATAATTATTCTATACTTTCTGTTATGTTATGTTTATATTTTATCTTAAATAAGTTATAAAGGAGTTCATTAAACATTAGCAAAAACAAAAAAGACAAATTGATATTTTACTTACGGTTACTACTGAAGTGACACCAAATCTGAGAAATATAATTTTTCAATACTTTTTGTACTTTAGTTTTTCAGATTTGACCAGTTACAGGATATCTTACGTTTTCTTTCTTTCTCGTTTTAATGTTTTTATTTTCATGATGATCTGCTATAGATAGGTTTGTACCCAGACTTCTTTTCACATAGCCATTTCTCATGGTTCCTGTGACAGCACAGGTCAATCACAGCTGCTTCATCCTCTTCATTAAATGGCGAAGGGATTATTATGTCCTATATTGCCGGCGCTCGCTAGACCTGTGCTAACATTCCCGTTCTTGAATTTCGCCCCATCAATCGCAATATTCATTTCCGTAAACACTCCATCGGGTAATTAGTCGGATACCTTTCCTTTTGATGAAATTGTACGTTCATATTTCATGAATGAAAAATTTCATTACAATGTATATTATTTTATATGTTTTATATAATATATATTTTCCATTTCAGAAAGATACTGTTCTATCATCAGTTCTTAATTTAATACCTAAGCATGGTTTTCTGCAATTGCAACTGATGATTTAA
>NC_089765.1:21024043-21036543 GCF_040412425.1 Macrobrachium rosenbergii | reverse complement strand
ATACTATTTGTTAGTATTTGTTCAAAAAAGAGATTGAGAGATCGTCCCCGTCTACGTCAGTCAACTCTTCCATCAGCTTTATAAGAGGAAGAAGAAGAACTTATTGGGACTCCTAGAGGAAGATCCAAGTGGGACTTGAAGCGACTGAGCCTCTTCGCTGATATCCTCTCACGAATTTTGGCGTCTGAATATCCCTCTCTCTCTCTCTCTCTCTCTCTCTCTCTCTCTCTCTCTCTCTCTCTCTCTTCTCGATCTGTCTCTCTTTCTCAATATAAATGATGCACTCTGTTCAGCGGTTTTGCAAAATCATGTGGAGCTTTCCTGATAAACCTATTGATTTAATTATGACCTGCTCAGACGTTATCCTAAATCTAGCTGTTGCAAAATATATATATATATATATATATATATATATATATATATATATATATATATATATATATATATATATATATATATATATATATATATATATATATATATATGTATATTGATTTGTTTATATTTATATATATATATATATTTATATATATATATATATATATATATATATATATATATATATATATATATATATATTATATATATAAACAAATAAATCAATGAATTAATCGATCAAAATTCATCATCAATGCATGACTCATAAAAAAAATTGACGGTAGGCGGAATATATATAACGGAAAATATTTCTGATCACTTAACCATCCCTTCGATATAAGTTGTTTTCAGACTTGTGTCCAAGACTCTCGATAACGTTGATCGTTCCCGTCTTTCTGGTTTTCCTGAGTTTTTTAAGCAATTATTCTAGACTGATCGTTTAGTTGTGCTAATTTTATCCGAATAAAGTAAAAAATATGAGTTCGTGTACATTTTCTGAAGATGCTCTACCTAGGCCTGGAACCATCTATAAAATTTATAAGAATATGTATGATTACATCATTGCTGCTCCCTGTTTTTCTTGTGAATTTAATCAACAGAACTTTTTCTACGTGTATTGGAAATTAAGTTCATATTGAAGCTAACTGTTATGACACAATGAATGATTATCGTCTGCTTATCCAATCCCTCTGTTGGTGATTAAAGGTAAATCATGCTTTCCGAAATCTCCATATGAAATTGAATAACTGCTATGATAATAGATTACCAATAACTCTTCCAATTACCCGTTGGACCCACTCGCCACTAAATGATCATTTGCAGATATTAGCACATCACTTTATTGATGGAATAATTTTTTTAGGCTCCAGTGTAACATGCGCTATCATTTGAATATTTTTCCTTTTTTGCTTTTTTCAGTTTTCTGTAAAAGAACACTATTGTGCCGGCTTTGTCTGTCCGTCCGCACTTGATTCTGTCCGCACTGTCTTCTGTCTGCACTTTTATCTGCCCGCCCTCATATCTTAAAAACTACTGAGGCTAGAGGGCTGCAAATTGGTATGTTGATCATCCACCCTCCAATCGTCAAACATACCAAATTGCAGCCCTCTAGCCTCTATAGTTTTTATTTTGTTTAAGGTTAAAGTTAGCCATAATCGTGCCTCTGGCAACGATATTTGATAGGCCACCACAGAGGCGTGGTTAAAGTTTCATGGTCCGTGGCTCATACAGCATTATACCGAGACTACCTAAAGATAGATCTATTTTCGGTGGCGTTGATTATACGCTATAGAGACTGTACAGAAAACTCGATTACGCCGAAGAAACTTCGGCGTATTTTTTACTTGTTTATTTTTTGCATGAAGCATGTACCATGAACGCGTATGGAAGCCAGTCAATTGGAAATCTGAATAAGTAGGGATTCTACTAAATTTTCGTATGTTTATTGAATTTCTAATATGTGGAATTTAGCCTCTTTCGTAGAAATAATAATGAGACTTTAATAGACTGTGATAATTCGATAATAACCAAGCATCTATTGATAGGTCTTGTTGAACTGGAAATTCCTGTGATTTCACTCTTCTATGTATTTATATAAAAAGACGTCAGTCAGTCCTAACTTCACCTTATTCGTTTCTTTCATTAAATGTTATTTAAGAATGATATCGGCAGTGAGATTCATTCTCAATTTTGAACAGATGCCTTGGGCTAATAATAATAATAATAATAATAATAATAATAATAATAATAATAATAATAATAATAATAATAATAATAATGATAATAATAATAATAATAATAATAATAATAATAATAATAATAATAATAATAATAATAATAATGACTTATTTTCAAATTAGAATGAACAGTGATAAAATAGAAAGAAAGAAAAATAGACATGGTTGATAAGACACTCGTCAGAGATAAAATGTCAAATACCAGTGGAACCAAGATAGAGAGAGGAATAGCAAAACAATACATTATTAATAAAGGCGTCAATGTAGCCAGGATGAATCAGAGAATAACAAACTCCCTGCCAAAATTAGGAAATAAGACTAGACGACCCGCTGTTATTGGCGAGAGAACCCCCACTAGGCAATTCTCCGTCCCCTGGAGATCTTCGTTTTTTATTCGAGTCACGTTTGCGCTGATGAGACTTGGGGAAATGTTTTGCAAGCCTCGTGACTCGGCTGATCCTCCGTGCATCGAGAGAGGGATGTGACAGCAATGAGGTAACACCCGTCACCCCTGGCGTTTTCGAAATGGTTATTGTGACCAAGGCCTGATGAGACTTGGGGAACTGTTTTGCAAGCCTCGTGACTCGGCTGATCCTCCGTGCATCGAGGGAGGGATGTGACGGCAATGAGATAACGCTAAGGCCAAGAGAGACAAGGTCTACCCAAATGGGTGGTGTCGCCACTCACCTGGGGTAACTACGCGGGCGATGACGTATCTTAGAGGTACCTGCTCAATACGGTAATTCATGTGCTGACGCAATAAGGAGGTAGACAAAGCTCCGCCTGTATGGGGGATTTGGGGGGAAGTGAGCTGGCCTTCTCTTTCTCCTGTCCTTGATTGTGACAGTGGAATGGAGGTTAACATTACAGGAGAGCTACGAATGGCGTTGTTACAGTAATCAGGTTTTTTTGTTGAACTCGATATATACTTGTTTACAGTTGTTTACAGTCTTACAATATAAGTTGTTGCCTGCATTTACAGAGTTTGAGAATTTTCATTGAAATAAATATATGCTTGTTTACAGATAAATGCCTGATAAATATTACGTAATTCTTGAAGGAAAATGATCCTCAGTATAATGAAAATTGACCTTCCAATGGACTACAATTATTAGCTGAAATCATAAGCACTAAATTTTTAAAATAAACATTTGCTTGTTCACAACTGAAGGTCTGATCATATAAAAAGTTGCCGTCATTATCGAACTTGAGAAATATTACGTAATTCTTGAAGGAAAATGATCCTTATGGTAATAGGAGTTGTCATTACCAGTGGTTTACGAATAATTGCCGGAACCATAAGCACTAGATCTTTCAAAAATGATGAATATATATTTCTTCATAACTGAAGGTTTGATAATATAACCAATTGTCTTCATTATAGAGCTTGCGAAATATTACGCAATACTTTTTACGCCAACAAGTCATAGTGAAGTTATATATATTGCAATTTTACCTACTGACCTTTCAGTCAAAAGAGAAACAAGTTAGTTCAGAAATGCTGTACGTTGAAAACAGGAGTGAATTTAATTAGCCTTCAACTCGACTTTAAATGCTTAAATGTTACAGCAGCATCGGGAAAGACTTGAATGTAATATATATGTGTGTGCATATTTATATATATATATATATATATATATATATATATATATATATATATATATATATATATATATATATATATATATATATATATATATATATATTTAGCATTTGGTAAATCATATATACTCTAGAGACTGTGTCTAACTAATTACCTATTTCATAGAAGCTGAAATGCTTGTGTGCTTGCAGATGCTTGCAAACAATGCCTCATCTGCGAACAAGAGTGAGGATGTATTCAACAATGCAACCTGCAGTTGACCCTGAATTTGCGATCAAATTACTGTCTTAAAATTTAGGAAACTTGTTCTGGAATGTTATTATTATTATTATTATTATTATTATTATTATTATTATTATTATTATTATTATTATTATTATTATTATTATTATTAAAAATTTGAAGCCTGGTTTTTTTAATAGGTTATTTAGGGACTAGAGGACTGGAAAAACGTAAAAGGCAAAGGTGATGTAATTATAAGTAATGAAGGGAAAGTAAGTTATTAAATATGAATGATTTTTACAATTATTTTTAAACTTAGAAAACTCCAGTTTTATTCAAAACATCGGCATCTAATAGGAAACAGCTGGTATGGTAGGAGCGTTCTTTTAAGCAGTACAAAAATAAAGTAAAACCAAATTTCCGTTATCGATGCGGAAAATGAACTTCAGATCCAAAAAGCTACAGGAATTAATTGCTTGAACGTGTTCGCATGATTTCTTTCGTAATTTTCCCGAAATTGCGTATATAACTTTTGCCATTTAAGTAGGCATTAAAGGATTAACTCTAAAATTATATATTCAGTTCACTGAACGGTAATATATCTTTCTTTATTTTATTGAAGGATGGTCTTTATCATTTGTTTTGCTATTATTATTATTATTATTATTATTATTATTATTATTATTATTATTATTATTATTATTATTATTATTATTATTATTATTATTCTAATACATTTGAAGCCTGGATTTTTTTGGGGGGTGGTATTTAGGGAATTAGACGACTGTAATTTCATAAAAAATCTGGCTATATGTGAAGAATAAATAGTTTTCATAATTTTACATTCAAGTTATTCTGTTACAACCTTCAAACTCTTTGTCATCCTAGCTAAAGTTTCAAATAACTTTCTAATCAACATCATGTTCCAATTAATGGTTCAGCAATTTCTCTGAGTTGTATTAAAACTGACTAGATATTTTTTTGAAAATCAAATTACCATATATTATGATGAATACAAAATAATATAACAGTATTTCTGATTTGTGTTAGCATACATCACCTTTGAGTGACAGAACACTGTGATAGTAAATAAAAGTAGCTCACATAGTTTTTAGTGTAACAAGGAAGAGCAATGCATGGTAAATACGATTAGTTCTACGTAAAGGAAGAACATACAGTGGTTATGATGCTGTTGTCAATAGTAGGTATAACTGAAGAGGTGGGGCACAGTGAGAATAATTTTAGTAAATCAGTAAGCGTTCAGACTGAAATCCTGTATCGAAGCTAAAACCTCATTGTCAAAAGAGACCTCATGGCAGACAGTCGAATCCCAAGCGAGGAAATAGATGAAATATCAGTAATACAATCAGATACCATAAAATGGATTATAATGACAAAAATAACAAAAATACATGCTTTAGATAATTCTGGGGGAAATTTGTAAGACCTTGTAATCGAAATCTATTTGCGAGTTTCAGTGTCAAGCGTAGACAGGATATTCAAGGAAACATTAATGTGAGACCCCGGGACACGTGCAAGTTAAGCTAAAACCTGACGCTAGTAACTTTAATCTAAAATCATGGCGTGAAGTTATACCATCGGAAGTAAATAATTTATTATAAACTCTCGTGAGGATTACCTGACAGGTGATATTCTGTTATGCTAAATAGACTGTTTTATTTATTCATGTGTTGCATAAAGTAGCAATAGCAAAATATCAACTATAAGTTGTAAAGACAATCGTGTAGTATACACCAAGTCCGTTGCAACTGTATATTCGTAGAGATATAATCATGTTTAGTATTATTTTAATCTCCCTTCTTTATTCTCCTTTTATACCTTCTTATCATCTTAATATTACATATACTTCATGTCTAGATTCCTTTTTTAGTTTCATTCACGAAAAATAAAGCCCGGAAAATTAAGCGCTGAAACAACTTATTTCCTAATTTACTGACCAATATTAACACATTAACAACCGCCGTTTATAAAGTTCGTTGACGTTTACTGATTTTACTCACGCTCAAAAACCTCCTGTTTTCTGTGGGTCCCTTCAGTCCACTTTTTTTCCCGACAAAATCATTTAATGAAGTGAGTCAGAATTCTTTCCTCTCAATAAAATCTTCAAAAAACATCGCAAGACCATTATTTTTCAGCATCTTTTCTTTTGTTTATTCTGTCCCTGCCATTCCCTCACGCACGATCTCTCTCTCTCTCTCTCTCTCTCTCTCTCTCTCTCTCTCTCTCTCTCTCTCTCCGGCCAGTATTTAGATTAAATTCATTTTTCATGTCAAGAACTAAAGCATTTCAACCTTTTCAGAACAGTTAAAAATTTTCTTTGCGCCAAAACTTAAAATACGGAGGTTGAAATTAAGCTTTTTTTATTCTTCACCTTCCTGTCTAACGTGTGTTTTGCGTTCTTCGAATAAAAAAAAAAATTAAATATACTACAATAGTCCTCTCTAATCACATAATTCGAGGGCACAATGTTTTCATGTTCGAAATTTACAGCAGATGAAAACACAGGAGACATTAATGATACTTCCTACCATAAAAGTTACTTATAGAACACGTTTTTTTCTACCCACAAATTTTATATATTTCCGAGTGGGGCACGACTGTTGACCCACTGGCTATGAACCCATAATAGGACACATTAAGGCAAAATGACAAGTAAAGAGGCAAGCACACATACATACGCACACAACGATCAAATACACACAAGCTCACACAATATATATAGATATATATACACAATATATATAGATATATATATATATATATATATATATATATATATATATATATATATATATATATATATATATATATATATATATATATATATATATTTATACACATACATATATATATATATAATATATGTATATATATATATATATATATATATATATATATATATATATATATATATATATATATATATATATATATATATATATATATATATATATATATAGAGAGAGAGAGAGAGAGAGAGAGAGAGAGAGAGAGAGAGAAAGCTAAAGGATGGATTTCACATTTCATCTAAAAAAAAGATTGTCCAAGACCACTGGGGACCCAGCATATGACCCCAGGGCAGTACAGCTGAAGAGGAGGTTCCCGTTTTTATTTTACGAAATAAGTTAAAGAAAAAATATATAACGAAAGTCTAATCAGGAAATGATCCTTGATGAGCGTTATATAATTTCAAACTGGAAAAATAATGGCAAACTCTATTGAACATTAGTTTTTAAAATTCAAGTTGAAACTATCTTACAATTAAATATCAGAGAGGAATTTATTCTACGTATCTTCGTTTTCGTAAACTTCAATTCACCTTCATCTACATTTAAAAGGCATAAATTTTATTGTCTTTAGGACCATAATTAGTTAATGTTTCATTTGTCAAGAATTAGATCCCTATTTCCAAATCTTTCGTCTCGCAGAGTTAATATTTTAAAGATGTGAGATTTGTGGCTGCAATCCATTTACCTTTACAGGCATGAATAATTTATCGCATAGGTTTTGGATTCCATTCCCTTATAATCTGGTTATTTATCATCTGAGAATTTTATTTTTAATATATTTCATTAGAGAAGGAACAATGATAAAATAATATCTATGATAATAATGATGAACAAATACGAATTTAAGGAGGTAGAAACGAAAGAAAAGCAAGAACAAATAAAATTTACACCAAGGGATTAAAAAATATACATAAAAAATCGCTTAGGATTTGGATTCTATTCACCTATAATCTGGTTATTTATCATCAGAGAATATTATTTTTTCAGTGGAGAAGAAAAACGGAAAAAATAATAATTGTAATATAGTGATAATGTATTACGAATCTAGTGAACAAAAAATTAAAAAAACGTCGCAAGTAAATTATTAGAGGGGAGAAAAAGTCTGAAATTTTGTTTGAACGTTCCCTTCAGCCCTCCCATTCACTCTTTTTTTTTTTCTTCCTCCTGGTCCTTATAGCTCGCGGACCTGATGGAATGGGGGGAAAGCCCAGCCAAGGACGAAGGAAATAAATCGAAGGGGCCTCGGGGAATCCCCTCCCTGGCCGAGGTGTAGAAAAATGAGAATTGGGAAACGTGTAGCAATCGCTCAGTCTATCCCTCGGTTTACCCTATAGAACCCATTGTGTATCTTAGTAATTTTTGTGTGTGTAAAACAGATATTAAAAGGGTAAGGAACTCCATCTTGGAGTATCATAGAATTCTGGATATGGGAATCCATGAACGTGATTTTTGGATTTATAAAAAACACGTACTACAGCGAATTTATCTGTCTTATTTTGAATTATAAAAAACATACGCTAATACATGCCCAGGTTGTTTAGGGATTTCTAATCACCGTAGCTTATTTTGAATTCGATTAAAATGCTTTTAATCGAATTCAAAATATGCTGCGGTGATTAGAAGTTTCTAACCCACCTGCAAATGTATTTGGTTCTGCTTTTACTAATGTACACAAGTTTACCTGTCTAGTCAAAAATTAAATACGGGATATGTAAACTTATATACATTAAAAAAAAAACGTAGTTAATGCTTATGTAGGTGGATTAGAGTTTTCTAATTATAAGTATTTAATTTGTGCTGTTTCGTAAAATAGAAATTCTGGAACAAGAAAAATTGTCTAAACATAGCAACCTGAATATCTATATAAAATGGTAGTTTTAGACAAGGAATTACAATGAATGACACTGCACGTTTCTGTGACAGTGAAAACATTTGAATCCTGCATTACTTCTTTCTAATGACATATGAATTTAACTAACGACATCTCGTTATACGTAATGAACATGCTCCCCTAACTAAAATCCACTTTACGTTATTAATAGCAATATCACAAAGCCAACAGCTTTATTAAATCCACTGACTCAGCAACTCTGTAATCTAGTACCTGCATGTTGCAGCAACTACCACTGACAGACACCAAGCGTTTGCTACCATTGCAGTGCCCTCGTTTCGAAAGAAATTTTAAATTACGGTATTTGATACGTAAACTTCCTCTGCTCTAGGAAGATACGAAGGTTTTCTGTGACATAGACGTTGTGGATGAGTGAAAAAAAAGTTGCGAATGTCGAGTATTTATATCAGGGTTATGATTGATAGTGAGAAGAGTTCAGAGCGCCGAATATTTACAGTTAAAATCCAGTTCTTTGTATGTATGTATGTATGTATATTCGTAAGCTGCATTTACTGTTATGGATAATGCCCCCAAAAATTGTTTAATCTACAAGCAAGTATCGAGTGACCATTCAAACTAAAATAATAAATAGGAGAGGAAAGAGAAATAAGATGATATGTAGATGAAATTACAAATAAGCAATCAATTTCCTTGAGAAAAATAAATAAGCACTTTGAAAAAAATCCTAGGTGGCATACATAACATACCCAAATGCCACTAACTTGGGCAAAAATGCCTCCATTCTCTGAAGAAAATGGGATTAAAAGCCGGTGATGCCGTGATGCCAAGTCCCCGAAGAACAGAAAATGCAACACAAATCCAGTAAGATCAGGCGGTTCAGTCTTGATAAGAAAAGATTCAATAACCTCCCTAAAAGGAATTGGAATCCATCTGGAATGCCAGGGTTGGAGAAGTGAAGGCAACAGAAATATATCGGGCGAGAGATTTTGCTTGAGACATTTTACTCTCTTCCTGGCTCGAGGAAGACGGTAGTAGTTTGAGCTCACTGTCTTTATAGACTGGAAATTTTTTTCACTGGCTCGTTTGTTATGAAGTTGATAGCTCTGTTCAGTGATGTTCGGTTATAATTAAAAGAAAAACACTGACCCACTGTTCTACTGTTATATTTAAGATTTTATGGATTGTGTGGTTTCCCAGATTAGGGAATAATTCTTTTCTCTCTCTCTCTCTCTCTCATAAAATTAGAGACATTATATTCCTCGTGACGAGGATCTCGGTAATTAAGTGATTATGCTTACAGTCACTATGACAAAAGCGCTATTGCTATTTTATATATTCTACATAAATTGATAAAGTCATGTGTGTTACTCTGAAAAATAGAATATTTATTTACAGTTGTTGTTGATAACTCTTCTACCAAAAGTTTTAGGAAATGAAATTTTTTATGTGGATTCGTTTATTGTTTCATACGCATTACTATCTTATACTTCATAGTTTATCATAAAGAGAATTCAAGCTACAATCCTATAACAATTATCATAATCAGTTATCATTATCATAATCAGCTGTAGTATCAATACTAATTTTTTCATTAGTAATTATAATTATTTTTGTGCATTTTTTCAAAGAGAGCGCTTTCTATTCAGCTCACAAGCAGTGAATATCTTATGAGGAAAATCTTATTTTTTTTTTCCTTTTTGAACTTTCATCATTTCTTTTTAACGATATTTCCTGGCATTCTCTCCCAGCTTCCTTCTTTAATGAAGACAAAAAAGTACTTCTTCCTTCTTATCCTTTGAAAATTCTCCGGGCCTTTCTTTGAGCTGTCTTGTCTATTGTGGGGGGACGGCTTTTTAATGATTCTCTCTCTCTCTCTCTCTCTCTCTCTCTCTCTCTCTCTCTCTCTCTCTCTCTCTCTCTCTCTCTCTCTCTCTGTGTGCCAGCCTTTCAATCTATCTGCACTTTCTTACAGTGATTATATCTCTCTATCTACATATTATGCATGTATGATGTACGTGAGTTGAAGTTTTTATATCTGTACACCAGTATGTTTATGTATTTATGGGAATATATATTTTTTCAAGAGGACGTCAGGGAAAATAAAAATTTTATACACATTAAAAAAAAATTCTTTCCTAATGAAAAAATCATTTTCTCATCTTTTTATCTTTAGCAAGTATGACTTTAATAAATGTCATATGTTACGTTCTAATCTGAGTAAAATGTTAACTATGGTTTTAACGTTGGTAGAGTTGACTACATGTGATAAAATACTTATACAACCAAGAGTAGATAGATAATGCAACATCGATAAAAGCTGGTTGCACGAAGTATTTCAGATTTATCAAATATACATAAAAGCCATATCTACACGCACAATCATAGCTATATTTCAGAAGAGGCTTCCACCCTAGATTTGCTTGAATGATTATTTTAGATCCGTTGATAGTTTATCACATTGAAAATGAGTTTTCTTATGGGTATCGAATAAGTAATGAATCTTTTGACTTGTTCGTGAATCAAAGTTGATGACAGGAGACCATATGTTTTATGTCAAGTATATTGTTAATCTTATATATATAATACTCCAACAGCCGAATGAGACAGTGTTTGGAGTTAGATGTCATGTTTCTCAGCTCTCTATTATGGTCAAGAAATATTTAATGACACTTGCTATGGTCACTCCCATTCTCAACAGCGAAAGTGAGTTTGTATGAAATTACAGTCAAATAAACGAGATGTTCAAACAAGCACTGTGTTATTGCTATTGCATAAAACACTATAAATGAAAATAGTGCTTGGATGATTAACAAATGAGAAGATCACAATGACACGAGTAAATCCTGCATATATAAAATTTCCTAGTTTTATTTTGAGAATCTCTGTCATACACAAAACAAGGTCATATATCACTTGATAATTTAGAAAGATGGATCCCAGACAAAGAAATTAAATGAAATATGCAATATACAAATACTTCGGGTAATTCCATGGAATTCAAGTGATGTTAACAAGATTCTGAATATTAAATTATATTTTTAATTTACAAAATCAAATTAAGCACTGATATTTGTATACATATATATATGAAATAAAATAAACCTCTGTTCACGCAACAATGCTCACCGATCAGATTGTTCGAGTTTTGTTGGAAAATTCAGTACGGATTTATGAGTCTCGAAATGTCATTTGATTTTATCTGCAGCTATACAGAATGAAAAATGGATATTTAAAAAAGAATGTCTACCCTGAAATGAAATGCTTTAATGAAAACTGCATAGGGTATCCATGAGTAATATACATATGTGTATGTATGTTTGTGTATATATATATATATATATATATATATATATATATATATATATATATATATATATATATATATAAAAAGTGTGAAGAAACGAGAAAGTTAAGAGATCCTAGAGACCACACACACAAATGTATGTATGTATGTATGTATGTATATATATATATATATGTATATATATATATATATATATATATGTATATATATATATATATATATATATATATATATATATATATATATATATATATATATATATATATATATATATATATATATATATATATAGCATGTGTCTTTGTCTGTGAGTTCGTCTATGCATGCTTAATATATCCCTGGCATCCCTGAAAAAAAGGACGATTCATTTCAATTTCTGATTAAAGGAAGATTCAAGGTCTCTCTAGAAATCTTCATTCCCAACTGAAAAAGAGGAGGACTCGAGAAGCGCATGAAACTTTAATCTCTCAGAACATGTTTATCAAAGGTGCTTTTTCCTCGTTTTACACGAATATCAAATACTCCGGTGTATCACTGTGAGGTTTTCCATGGCTTAAGTCTGCTTTCATTTTCTTTTCAAGAAAACTCTTCGCTT
>NC_089765.1:20989043-21019043 GCF_040412425.1 Macrobrachium rosenbergii | reverse complement strand
GAAAAATACAGAGAAAGAAAGTCGATCTCTTAGTGGCAATGACTTCGCCTCAAGGACGAATGACAGTTATAATGAATATTCAGCATTTTAGAAGCATAACGACGCAAATTCAGGAAGCAATTGTCCTTAATTTTCTATAAGTCATTTGTGTAATATTCCTGAGACTCTGGTAATATTGTAATACCAGCACTCTAATTATGTTATGTACACAAACCTGCACAGATATACACACACATATATATGTTGTTATGCCATAGGTTCTTACAAGGCCTTTCTTATTACTGAAATTTTAATTCTCTCGCATTTTTCCAATTTTTACCTTAATTGATAAAGCAAGTGAGGAAAACCATCTCCAGATGTTTAAAATATACACTATGAAAAAACATATATACATGATTAACCATCCATAAATAACAGAACACCCTAAGAATAACACCTTAACACAAGTGTAACATATAACATCCTTTGTACATACTAATATCATTATTATGGCAACCAACTTATAGAATTCATTAGACTGAACAATACCTCGAGTACTTACATTGTTTACCAGACTCCCAGAAGTAACTACCCACGTAAACACAGACCAGAAAATCTAACTGTAAATGGTTTTTACTTATGAAGTTAACTAAACAAAAGGATCCCAAACTCAAAAGTGGAGATAACGCAACTTACATAGAAAAGAGCAGGGAGCACTCTTGCCACCAGAGGTCTCGCAAAGAAACTATTTATACCGCCTGAATCTTACGAATTAGAGTTATTTGCAGATTATAATTATAAATAAATTTAGAAATAACAGATAACATTTACAAACCATAGCAGTATGTATGTATATTATGTATGCATGCATATAAATATATATATAAATATATATATATATATATATATATATATATATATATATATATATATATATATATATATATATATATATATATATATATATATATATCTTTAACAGTTGTTTCATTGGCAAATAACACTGCCTTTTCTTTGTTGTTCAATAATCAAGATATTTTTCCTACATTACACAATATGAAATTTATCCCAAAATATTGATGGAATATAGGTTATAACTACTTCACACACTTGTACAGCATATCTTGTATGGAAGATGAAAAAGGCATAGCAATTACACGCGTTCCATCTCTCTCTCTCTCTCTCTCTCTCTCTCTCTCTCTCTCTCTCTCTCTCTCTCTCTCTCTCTATTATGGGTTTTTGATGACCCTGGAAAGAAGAAGAAAGTGAACGAAATCTCCCGGGAGGTGACGTCTGTCACTGTCTTTGCAAAGAGCTTTGTCAGGGATCCGCTTTTAGTCGATGTCAGAACATGTATTATCGTCTTGTCGTCGTGTGACATCGCTGCGAGGTCAAACTTTCGTTTTTGAATCGTCTTTGTCAACGGTGTTCCTGACTGCTGTTATTTTCACTTATGGCTGTTCGAACAGCGAAAACTTGATAACATTTAAATACTTCAAAGACAACTCGAAATTCCTGGATTTCTGGTCTAAGAGACAAACAACTCACAGCTCACTATGGCTACTTTTGGTTTCTTTTTGTCTTATCAATGTTATTGTTGATGAATATCTGAGGGGTTGTTCAGTGGTTAACCACAGAGCTACAACATCTCTGAAATTTTGTGTTATTGCAGCTGACATAGCTTAGTTTAGATATTCATAAATCCTCTAAGAAACTATAAACCTGTTATTTCTTTCAGTGACTAGCGGTATTGTTACTCGTTACAAGAATTATTGAAGACTGGGAGCAGGACATTCATGACTCCTAGTTGCTGACCCCAATTCCACAACACTCTCTCTCTCTCTCTCTCTCTCTCTCTCTCTCTCTCTCTCTCTCTCTCTCTCTCTCTCTCTCTCTGTACAGCTATTAGGTCAGAATGCCCTTCACGGAAGCCGTTCTATTGTTTCAAGTTAGGGATGCTTAAGTGTCAACTCTTCAACGAGCTAAATATTTTGTTATATATTTTGTCAAAATAGAATTATTTTCATCTGGTAGAGTACACGATTCCTCATAAAAATTTAAACAGAATTCTTATAAAGATTCAGACCTATTTTGATAACTGATTTCAGTATTTCTAGTGGGAGGAGGAGGAGGAGGAGGAGGAGGAGAATTAATGAGGGTGAAATAAAAAAATATTCATCTTTACCAGATTATTATGTATTGGACAAATGGTAAATGCAGGTTTAGTAAAGTGCCTTGGGAAATAATAAATTCAATCTGTTTGTTAGTTTCAAGACAAAACTATTGTAGTTATCCATAATAAACAGAAAATAAGTACGACAATCTATATACTTTAATTTCCTAGAAACTAGCTAAATTGATTAAATTTATTTTGATACTTTGCCATAATGAATAATGATCAGAAAAAATTGTGCCTTCCCTCTGCATAGTACCTCGCAATCTTTTTCCCAAGTTGAATAATGTAGAAAAAAATAGTTTTCACCACCTGTTGGGCAAATTAGAAACAGCTCCCTGAACTAAGAGAATATCGATATTACTTCCAATGTCACAGAGGTATTATGATGTTGTTCATGGTTTTCAGAACATTTGTATTTTGAAAGCAACTGGGCCTGGGGACATGAATTGCTATTTTTAACTTGCTGGTTTATCTGGATATAAATTTTCACAATTTCTTTTGACGCTCAAAAATGGGGTATACCCAAAATGTTCACTAAGCTGTGGTTGACATCATGGAACAAAAAAATTATTACAAGGATATTAAGCTCTCACACTGTAAGGTTCAGTTAAGGCTGATTTTTTTTTTTTATTATTATTTTGGTACTCAAAATATTTAACATTATTGTGTTATTACATGTGAGTATTAAATTTTGTATTATATCATACTTTTCTATTCGCTATCCATTTAAAGATAATTATTCATATTCACAAAGGTTCGCTGGTTTCGTACAAACACTAATTAATATAAGAAGTTCCCCCTAAGAAAATAACGACCCAAGATCCCCTCGTATTTGATTTTAATCATAAGATGAAAAAATTCATTAAGGGTTTTGCTCATCCAGAAAAGCCAGTCTCTCATAAGACAAAGCATAATTGGTTAGAGTCAGTAATGAAGTAAATTAGTTAAGAAAACAGCTGATTAAAGCGGAGGAGATCCGAGTATCCATAGGAGAAGGTGGAGCGAGAATAATGAAGGAAGATGTTCCTTTTAATGAAATCAGGGTATATTATGCAACTCTTATTACGTCATTAATTAAATATAATGATTTTACCTTTAAATGCTTTTTTTCTAGCTCGTAACTACTTTTTGTTTATCGATTCACACACACAAGACATATATATATATATATATATATATATATATATATATATATATATATATATATATATATATATATATATATATATATATATATATATATATATGTATAAATATGCATATATACAGTATATATATATATATATATATATATATATATATATATATATATATATATATATATATATATATATATATATATATATATATATATATATATATATATATATATATATGACCTTAAGTGTTAGCTCACACTGAGCAGGCCTCTACTTTTACACATAATTCTGAAAATAAACTTGCTAAACTCGTCATTAACGGATGAAACACTGCACTCACTTAGCTCATCCATCCTCCGATAATCTCCAAGTCACTTGATTACCCAAAGAGAGAAGAGAAAACAGCAAACAAACTAAGAAATGGAGGCATAAATCTCTCTAGCACAATGGCGTCTAGAGGAGACAGGTTGGGAAGCGCTGCGTAACGGACCGAGAAGAGGAGGGAATTGGTTTCGCAGTCCGACGGAAATTTGACCGATTAGTTACACGTAGGAGATCGATCGAGCTGATTCCTGGCAACAAAGAGAGATGGGGAGAGAGACTGCGTCGACAGAAGAGGAAGTTATTTGTGAGAGTAAATGACCTGAGATTCAATAGTAACGGTTCCAGTGCCGAGGGACGAATATTGTCAAAATCGATTCATTGCGTACGTAAGAGTAGGGACTTTGAATGAAAGAAGAGTAAGAGAAGAAACCGCTAAATTCTTTTGCTACAATATGCAAAAATATACTTACTAAATTAATAACAGTTTTATGAGGAAATGAGTGA
This sequence comes from Macrobrachium rosenbergii, assembly GCF_040412425.1. NCBI lineage: Eukaryota > Metazoa > Arthropoda > Malacostraca > Decapoda > Palaemonidae > Macrobrachium > Macrobrachium rosenbergii. The sequence continues at coordinate 21,014,921 of NC_089765.1, read as the reverse complement.
AATTGAAGATGTTTCGAAATAATCTAAAGGATTTGCAGTAGAAATGAATGAATAGCAACAGACATTATTTGCTGATTTTGTACACAGTAGGTTGAAGGCAGATGGATAGAGAGTAATTTCTGGAAAAAAACGAGAACTATGGCAATAACAGTTATAGAAAAGGACGCAAAGAGGTGAGCAATAAATAGTCATGAGAATTACAATTGTTTTTTAGCTTCCGCTGAAATAACAAAAAATATAATTTTCAAATGAAATATAGCTGGAACCAGTCTTCCACACTGTCTTTCACTTTCTGTGATTCCCGGTAGGATGGTAATATCGTTATGTCCTCTCATGCTGTGCACTGTAGGCATTATTAAACGATGTTTGCAGCGTTTCTTTGACCCCTGGCTGCGTCCACTTTATAGCCTTTTGAATTACATCTATTCCCTCCTCTTTTCTTCCGTCTTGCTTTCCAAATTCTCCCTGTGCAACCATCTGCTTTCTCCCACTTTCACCTTGAGACCCTTGCACCTCATCTCCTTTACTTTCTAGCTCTCTTTATCCTGTCCAACTATTCCAGCTCCCTAGAGTCCTAAATTTCGTGATTCATTCATCAATCTCCTAATTATATATGCTGCCGCTGTGACGTTAGTAACCAGAATTATTAAATGAATATTGACCTATATAATTATCAGAGACTTTGATGAAAGCAGATTCTTATTTTGTTTATAAGATTTGCCGAAAACGTTTTGCATAATTTTTGATATCCGTGGCTAAATGAAACGTTGTTATAAATTTCATACTGAATGTTATAATTGTTTTATTCTCACATAGATGTTAAGAATGATAAATAAGGATGAGTATCTTAAAGAAATCTTCAGTCGTTTGCAAAGTAAAAGATAAGAGACGGGTAATATAATGAGTCTTCCGCAAAATTTATGAACAAAACAAGAATGCCATTTCCTTAGAAGAGTCTTTCTAAATTCATATTTGTATTTCAAATAAGCTATGCCTTTTTGCGTAGTGTCAGAAAAGAAATCTTGCTCATTTTTCTTAAAAAAAAAGTCTTTTAACATAAACAATATGTATGATGATGGAGAAATGTAGGGTAGGAAAAAAGAGGCGTGAAGCCAAAGTCACATTTTTGAAGAAGTCTTCCACCAATGTTAATGGTCTCCTTAAATCAACCGCGCTCAAAAAATAAATAAAAAACAAAAAATTGTATCGTCGTGGAGCAAAGTTCTTAGACTCTCATCATTTTTTAACGGAATTCAAGTAAATGGGATTCTTCACTTTCCTGGGTTCCTTCAAAAAATGAGGACGCTGTTGTTCTCTCTCTCTCTCTCTCTCTCTCTCTCTCTCTCTCTCTCTCTCTCTCTCTCTCTCTATATATATATATATATATATATATATATATATATATATATATATATATATATATATATATATATATATTTAACTCTCTCTCTCTCTCTCTCTCTCTCTCTCTCTCTCTCTCTCTCTCTCTCTCTCTCTCTATATATATATATCTATATATATATCTCTCTCTATGTATATATATATATATATATATATATATATATATATATATATATATATATATATATATATATATACATAGAGAGAGAGAGAGAGAGAGAGAGAGAGAGAGAGAGAGAGACAGACAGACAGACAGACAGACAGACAGACAGACAGACAGAACAACAGTGTCTTCCTTTTTTAAAGTAGCCTAGGAAGGTAAAGTATCCCATTTCCATGCATTCCCTTAAAAAGTGATGAGGTTTCAAGATCCAAGCTCCATACCGATAAAGTTTTTTTATTCTGTTTTATTTATTTTTTTTACCGTGGTAGATTTAAGGAGACCTTTAAGATTGTTGAAGGAGTTTTTTCCCGAAAATAATGTATGTTTATGGCTTCACGCCTCCCATTTTTTTTTATCTTACATTTCTCCATTATCATACGATTGTTTATGTTAAAAGAGAATTCCTTTTTTAAATAAAAACGACTGGAATTTCTTTTCTGACACTATAAAAAGTTTTAACGTTATTCAAATAAAATAAGAATTTGGCAGACAAGACAAAGATGAATGCTGGGTTTTACAAGATATAGAAAAAGGGTTTGTTTGTCACTATTTAAAACATTATTATTCAAAATTTCTTATTATTTCTATTTACACTGACAGATGGACACAACATTATCCCACCTCATCCAGTCTTATATGCTACAATAAATAAATAATTAAATGAAGTTTTCATTTATCAATCTCTGATTACTCGAAAACCAACTCAGAAAATATATATGTTTTTGCTTCTTCAAAATAACTGGTATTCAATTTAATTTAAACTTGTTCAGGAGAGACCATAATTAACGATTCCAAATCTGATATAGATAAGTGGGGTAAATCTTTCATTAAGCATGGTAAATGTCTTATCATAAAGCGAAATTGGCTACTTAAATTGCTACTTCTGCTACTGGACTATTTAGTCTGTTACTTCAGTGGTATATGTCTTGATATAAAAGCTAGCCATATTTTCTGATAATTATTTCGATTTTCAGTTAGGCATAACTTTCGAAATGTTAATATGATCAGAATAAGTCTTAATTTACAGAGATGTCACAGCGACACCCAGTTAAATTGAATTACAAGAAAAGTACGATTTTTCTCATCGTTGGTTAAAGTTTCACCAGGACAAACTGGCATACATCCAAAAACACACAACGAATCGACCAAAAAGTTTTCCAAAAGCGTCATGTGACAGTTATCTCGATTTAAGAGTTTCTTCAGGGCGGAAGTTCTCACGTTTTCCCCTAGGGAGTCACAGGCGAAATACGAGATGGCAAAAACTTTGCAAAAACGATAAAATAAGCCTCGAAAGAACTTGCTGGAACATTTTAACCTCACTATGAGGCGAAGAAATAACAAAAATAACAAATTCGAGTAGAAAGAGAATGAGCCGTGATGTTCTATAAAAGGTAACTGATTTATTTATTTCGTCAGAAAACATCTAGAATTAGAATCAACACCAAAACCATTTACTATTCGTCCTCCATGCTGGGTGCTCTCTCTCTCACTCTCTCTCTCTCTCTCTCTCTCTCTCTCTCTCTCTCTCTCTCTCTCTCTCTATATATATATATATATATATATATATATATATATATATATATATATATATATATATATATATATATATATATATATATATATATATATATAAATAAAGCCAGAAATATAATGAATAAATTGATACACAAAATGAGTTAATTAGTTATACATCAGTATTCACTTTAATGTTTACTACTCATAACATACACGCTCTCCCTCTCTCTTTTTAAACAGTAAAATTCGCGCGTTATTAAAATTGGATTACGTTTGTTAACAGTAATATGATAGACTAAACAATTCAAAGCCCTTTTTGGAACGCAAACATATTTCATATTTTCCATTTAGAAATCAAGCGAAAATGCGTCCCGTTATTTTGTTAGCCAGTGATTTAAAATACTAAAATCTTTCCTTTAATGTCTGGGAAACTGTTCATTTTAACAAAGAATCAATGGTCGTGGATAACCTTGTAAAACAGATCGTATATTATGATCGAGATTTATATTTTCATATCTATTTAGGATTAAATAATCTAACTTTTCTTGGCTTTGATCAGTGATGGAGTATTTTTGTCCGCGGATTTCTATTTTTCCTATTTTCTCTTCAATAACAATTATTACCAGCGGATATAACATTTCAGCGACAAAATCATACGAATTTACAGAGATTTTGGTCTAGACATAATAATCTTAATGTTTTTTAATGTAACATTGCTGATGTTTCATTTTTATAACACTCTTTTATCAGTTCATCTTTTATCTGTAAATAACAATATTTTGTGAGGCACTCCTTCATCAGTTGCCCACAGTTAAATGTAGAATACGTTACTAGACGGAACTTTGTGACATGTGAAAGAAATTGAAAATTTACGTAAACCTGGGAGTGCACACATAGATGGATACATATATTTTTCAAATCAGTTATTTTTTGTTTGAATTAATCAGAAGAAGTAATAATCTCTCTTTAAAAGCCGATAAAATACGGAGCAAATAAACGAACTAAAATGAATGAATTTGGGAGACGTGAGACGTGTGGAATGAGTTAAGTTGGAGGTAAAGGGTGGTTGGCTACACGACATTGGGATGTTCTCTGAAATTTTCAGAAAATTCTCATTTATGAGGATATGATCCTGTTCATTGTTGAAAATCGCTTCTTCCTGCGCTTTGCATTCATACAAAAAAGAAAATTAGATAGTAATTTACACTATCTTCCATTCACTCCAAGAATAAACTGATAATCCTTTCCGATTAGATAATTATCTACTAGTTTACGTACGATAATTGATCATTTTTACAAGCATTGTAATTTTATTACAGATCATCTTGCTATGAGTTTAAACTACACAATGCAGTTAAAATCCCACCATGAAGTAATATGCTATAACACACACACACACACACACACACACACACACACACACACACACACACACACACACACACATATATATATATATATATATATATATATATATATATATATATATATATATATATATATATATATATATATATATATACATGTATATATATATATATATATATATATATATATATATATATATATATATATATATATATACATATATATATATATATATATATATATATATATATATATATATATATATATATATATATATATATATATATATATATATACATATATACATAGTCCAGTGATCACTTTCAACAAATACTTATGTAATTGCAAAATATAAAAATGCCATCATAGCTTTTCGAATTCTTCACACTTTTTAGGTACGCTTGTCACTACAAAGCTTTGCTTTGTTAAGCCTACTGCAGGCATATTCACCTCTGTCTCTCAAAGGTCTCTTCCTCTCTTTGTAGTCACAGCTGAGTCTCACAAGTGCCGGTTCGACTGTTTCTATGAAAGTGTCTTTTCCCGTGTCAATCGAAGTAACGTCCCGTTTTCCGCATGATTTTTGTATTTTCTTAAATATTGCGGATTTGAAAGTTTGAATATGTTCATTTCAAGGAGATCCTTATTTCCTTACCTAAATTACCGTTAGGAGTGATAATAATAATAATAATAATAATAATAATAATAATAATAATAATAATAATAATAATAATAATAATAATAATAATAATAACAGGAAGATGAAATTAGAATCGTTAGCAAAAATAAAAAACGGGGAAAAGTCAAAAGATTATACATATATGTATATAATTATATATATATATATATATATATATATATAATTTTATATATGTATATATATATATATATATATATATATATATATATATATATATATATATATATATATATATATATATATATATATATATATATATATATTCTCTCACAGGCACATAATTTAACTGGGTCGTGGGATCCCTATTCAAACATGCCTTCAAGATCAGACTTTGATCGATGAAGGAAGATGGGCTTGAGATTGAGCAGGAACAGGGAAGGTGGATGTGAAGTGGAGGAATAGGAGATGAATGAGGGCTGCATTATATGCAAAAGCATGAAAAGGAAAAGTTCTAATGAGCAGGCCATTGGTTTGAAAAAGAATCTAAAAAGTAGGTCAGAGGACGAAGTCCTGATGAGCACTTACAGAAGTTAGTGATGAGGAATATATCACAACTAGAGAAAGGGAGATATGAAGGAGTTATGTAAATTGAAAATGAGAATTACAGTCATAGAAATTAAATTTGTATAGATCATTCTCGTCCCATAATTTGCAGAGTGCTTTACGACTCTCAAGTTTATTAAGGAAATAAAAGACAATCCAAATTTGTATGAATGTAAAATATCTACAGGCTTTTCCTTTCTTAGAAATAAATTGATAGTGTAAAAGTCGATTTTCCCAGTTTCTTGAGAAACATACTGTAAAACAATCAAAACTATTTTCGTAGTTAAAAGTAAAAGGTCATAATATTTTCTCATTGTAAATGGAAACTCATGAAGTTTGAAGGTACAACAGATTTAGATGAGCCACAAATAGAACAAAAAGGTGAGGTTAGGAATCTCGATGTGTTCTCCCCTACAACTGGATACCGAAGAAACTGAATAGAAAGACCAATAGTTAACAGAGAAGTTTTAAAGAGTAGTTTCATTTGACTTAATATCCGAAACTATAGAAGAGTCAGCATAAATTTCCGTAACCTTCGGAGCAAAAGTATCTGAAGAAAAATCGAGTTTTTCAGAAAATATATTTCCGTCTTGGAACAAATAACATAACTTTCTTAAAATATATATACTACTTCATTACTTTTCATCTAAGTCTGTTTCTATTCTTCAGATAAGTCTAAGTCACTTTTCTTAATATTCAAAGTTATTTTCAGCAGAATAACCTTATATTTAGAAAGACGTTTTCTTGCCTTATTGCATAATGAATCCATTTGTACTTCCCAAACCTATTGTAGAGTTTGACAAAAATTTTAAGTTTTGTTGACCCGTGATTTTTTTCTTTCTAAGTTGATCTGTGATTTTTTTCTTATCTAAGTTGATCTGCGATTTTTTCTTACTGAAATTCCTTAGGATGAATAGATCTCTCTCTCTCTCTCTCTCTCTCTCTCTCTCTCTCTCTCTCTCTCTCTCTCTCTCTCTCTCTCTCTCTCTCTCTCTCTCTCTCTCTTCATTGTCTGGAGATGCCTGAACTATTTCTTGGGAGACAGTGTCTGGGAGTCTCATTTGCGAGGAAATCATTAATCACTTTAGACAAGGTAATCCGAGAGATGTTATTGATTACATCATTAACATCGGTGCTCTCGCTAAGTATAGGAAGCAGAGATGATTGAAAGCGTGGCGATCGTGTTTCCTTCCCTTTGCCCCAGTTTAGGTTTAAATGGCGTTTAGGTAATTTACACTTTATCAGTAGCTTCAGAGGAAAGGCGAGACTCATCCATCATCAGGCATTAATAGAAGGGTAATGTATATATATATATATATATATATATATATATATATATATATATATATATATATGTGTGTGTGTGTGTGTGTGTGTGTGTGTGTGTGTGTGTGTGTTTGTGTGCGTGTCTGTAAATGGGGAGCGTTCTGAGTGAGGGTAGGGTAAAATGCTTTAAGCAATGAGAGGTCATCCACGATTCAGAAATCTGAGAGTTAATGTGACAGTGATCATAGTGTTTACTTTCCATGGAAGGTACCCCCTGATGGGGGAATAAGCTTTAATACATATAAAATGAGAGAGAGAGAGAGAGAGAGAGAGAGAGAGAGAGAGAGAGAGAGAGAGAGAGAGAGAGAGAGAGAGAGAGAGAGAGAGAGAGAGAGAGAGAAAGTTAAACTAGCTGTATTTCTACACACAGTGACTGCCCTCGAGTTTTATTAATTCCATTGTCATGGATTACGAAAAATGGAGAACGACCTTGAATGGTTATAAAAATTCTATTTTACATTTGGCTGGCCATATTTTTTTTAAATTCAAACTTTTATTCAAAAGCATTTTTCTGTAACGATGCAAGGATTTTGTGCGCGAGTAAACACACATCATTCTTTTTCCGAAGCATTACTGTTACAGCATGGAAATTAAACTTCAAAATTGACAGAAATGTGATTTGAAAGAGGTATGAAGCTTAATGGAAGGTTATTACGTGGTCATAAATACGCTGTTTCGTAAATGACCCTGGTTAAGCAAGAGAGAAAGCGTTGCAGGGAAATTTCAGTTGACTTAACACATGATAACGACGTAAAAACGGATACTTGTTGTATCTTTTACTATTTATACTAACTAGGATTCTTGCTCAACCAGGGAAAGAGCATCCCTTCATCCTATCAGGCCAGGCTTCACTGATACGCCATATGAAAACGCCCAAGTCCAGCACTGATCCAATTCCCCGGGAGAGAAAGGAAAGATTAAATGTACGCAGGTTGTTACAGAGAGCTCAATTCTTTGATGTTGACAGGGAGAGGGTGTCCCTATTACAAGACTCGGACCGCGATGGGTTTATCCAATTACTTTGATGTATAGTATATTGAAATGCCGTACTCTTGGGATCTATGCTTACTGGCGCGTAATCCGTGAGGGACCGTTGGATTCCAGTATTAGTCGAGGGAGTTATGAGAATAGGAGAGATCTCAAGGGAAGGACGGAGATAAAGACAATTTATTTTGAGCCACCAACGTCACCCTTTCAAGGTTAGGACACAGAACTGGTTGGAAGGTGGAAGATACAATGTGAATGATAGAAACTGTAAAAATGTATGAGAGCAGAAACGAATATGAGAGAAAGCCTAAAAGATGCAATATATATTTTCAGACATACATTTATTGCAAGTTCTAAGAGTTTAAAATTCTGCAGACGAAAAAGAATGTCATTTTGAAAATATGACATTCTTTTTCGTCTACAGAATTTTGAAATGAGTGGTAAACCCATTACAAAAAAGGATGAAAAATCAGAAAGATAAGTAGACGTTCTGAGACTGATAATTTAATATAATACAGAAATTCGATAAATGTGAAATCACATTTGTTGCAAAAACAATGACCCCTTACAGAACAAATAACGATATGATGATAAACAATACTAAGCCCAAGGGTGCAGATGATAGTTTAAATACTGGCAAAAATAGTAAGTTATATCTGTGATTACATTAGAGAACAAGAGGTCAAGTCTATGAAATATATGAAATAAGTGTGACAAATTGACATATATTTAATTGTATTATTTAGGAAATAAACAATATCACACAAAACAAACAAAATTCTAATATCTCTGAATATCAAAAGTTAAGCTATATAAGTCATAAGATCTTTCATAGTATATATTAACATATACATACATACATACATACATACATACATACATACATACATACATACATACATACATACATACATACATATAAATGTGTGTGTATGTGTGTGAGTCTGTGTGTGTATGGAAGTGTACGTTTATGCACGTGATTTAAAATTTACCTATGCATACGCAACTTTTTCCAGCACTTACCAATCCAGGAGAAAATATACGTGTTCCAAGAACGCGAAAAGAAAATGATAAATACTTTTACAGAGAATAAGCCGTGAACATGAGTTCCGTCTCCTAAAAGTGTCCTCCTACTTTATTAAAGACCATAAACTTCAGTTTGTTGGTGTCGTCAGCACCATTTTTTACCCAATAGAGACCTTTGCGTCTCGTAATTTCGCCAGAGAACAGAAAAGGTTTTTGACGACCTTAAAGAAAAGATATCTCTTTTTGACGATTTAAAAAAAAAATGGGAGAAAGGGGCTGGGAGACATTTTATATTCTTGCAGCTGCTTTCATGTATATCATGGCGTTTACTTTGAATTCCTCAAAGATGTTAGTCAAGACCATATTATTTTTCCACTGGTTTGGGTTATATGACGATAAATTTCCATATCTGCGTTTATATTTTGTGGTAAGGAGAGATGGTATTACTGGATGTCAGGGTAAACGTTTCGTTATTCACAACCCTTACCATAACAAATACAATGCAAAACGCAACTATACTGAATGGAGCTTCGAACTTCTGAATAGTACGTAAAGTCCCTTAGGTATGGAGCGTGTGGCTCAGGTCCTCTTTTATTCAGCCGTCAACTGTAATGGACATCTATATACTTGATCTACAATGAAATATGTAATCCTCGGGTGGTCAGAGGACAGCCGACTTGGATTGATCTTTATAGTCTTTGGATTTTAAATATTATAAAATAAACCTGAAGGGCAGCTATTTCAGATGATATACCCACACCATCTACCAAATATTTTGCAGGTCAATACGCAGTTTAACATCTATTCCATAAAATAAATAAGAAACTACGACAATAAAAAATCAACTGGCAACCCCCTTGAAGGCAACACCTTCGAAGGGTCTGTTTTTTCTTACGCGATATCTTTCATCTTCTTCTTCTTCTCTAATTGAAATTTCCCGAGGCAAAAGAATCTCTCTTTCTCCTTGAGCTCGACAATCCTTCTGACCCCTCCTCTTAATCAAGCACAGACAAAAGTATGAAAATATTCTCCGGGCTTCCCTTTGAAAAGAAAAGGCTGCAGGTAGCTGCTAATGGAAATGCAATTTTCGAAATAAATGGCTGTTCTGAAATACCAGAATTCCGGTGTAACTGTGAACGGGTTTTTTGCGTCTTTTATTTTTTGGTTATTACACAGCGTATGCAACCACCTAATGTAACGTACTTAAAGACATTATTGTATATATCTTTAAAAAAATATTCTGAGGAATTCCCATTAAAGGGGGGCATCCAATGTGAAAATTGCATTTATCATGTGATCAGATAAAGTGAACACTAATTCTATCTATAAATGGAACACATCTAGAGCAAGCAATTGCACTTCTCACTACGCCAAAGCTAATTATCATTCTAATATTCAGTTGTGGTCACTGACAAATAAATAAAAAAGGAAGCCATTCCACATTGATAATTCAACTCCACTATGTATTTATGTTGGTAGAAGAAGCACGTTCCTTTTCCTCTTGGTACCCGTCCAATGTTTCATTATTATTATTACTAATATATTACTGAATTATCAAGTCTCCCACTTCGATATGTAAATATATTCTTTCACTGTCGCTTGGAGCCTCTGATCTTAATTATTGAGCGCTTTTACTGGGGTATATTTTGTAGCTCAATAGCATCAGCTTTATAGAAAGAATAAATAATAAGGGAACAATTAAAATATTACTTTACATTGCAACATTATTGATACTGTATTCAGCATATACGTATATATATATAGTATATGTATATATATATATATATATATATATATATATATATATATATATATATATATATATATATATATATATATATATATATATATATATATATATATATATTATATAAAGAGAAGAAGATTTGTAAATATAATAATATAATGATTAATAAAGAAATAGATTATTCTTAACACATAATATACTTCAAAGTTGGAACTTTGCTACATATGATAATAATAATAATAATAATAATAATAATAATAATAATAATAATAATAATAATAATAATAATAATAATAATGCTCTGTTGAAAAGAATAGCTGCATAGGCCGAATTGATATCAAAATGTCATTTCAGTTCTTCCAACTTTCTCTTTTCTTCGATACTGCTGTTTCGTCAAATTTAGCTAATATTCATATTTTGGTTAAAAAGAATAATTGCAATTTCTAGGTCTTGTATATTTATTCCAGACTAAAGGTGCTAAGGAATGTAGTTGAGGTGGTAAGTTAAACACGGAGAGTAAATCCCTTAGAGTTTTCAGTAATTGGTAAGATAAACTCTACGGGATTTACTTTCCGTGTTTAACTTACCATTTTAGATTTTATTCCTCAACGCCTTTAGTATAGATTAAATATTCAAGGCTTAAAACCTTCTTATCATTCTTTTTAACCGCAATTATGAACAGATTTTATTAAACACCAGTATATACAAATAGAGAATCATTAAAAGAATTGAAAAATATATATAATTATATAGGCTCAGCTGCAGTTATTCTTTTCAATAGCATTTGTTTAAATGAGGGTCTACTCCCTTCAGGTAATAATAATAATAATAATAATAATAATAATAATAATAATAATAATAATAATAATAATAATAATAATAATAATAATAATAAAGTCATTTATGTAACTTTTCTCTGTTATATTAAAGATGAAAATCATTCATATACTGAAAATGTGTAAACAGAATTAGCAACGCAGAGAGAGAGAAGGTCCTTAAATTTTATACCTGCACGAGCTAATAATAGGCGTATATCCTATTGGCACTGGGTTTCCAATTAGAGTTCTGATACCTTACTGCTGATAACAACGATTTCATCAGAAAAGAAATAAACATCAATTAAATGTTATGTGAAATGTAAATCAGACAATTAAAAATTCATTTGGCAACCTTTGAGATGAGATATCTTTTGCTAGTCATCCAAATTACGTATTCTTGTCACATTCATATATTACTATTTATTTCATTATTCGTGTAATTGCTATAAGGTCATCATTATTGAAGCCGAAATTTCAGCTGTCTGTTTTTAATTAATAAAAAATTATCTTGCATTGAATTATCGAAATGGAAAAGCTGTTTGATAACGTGGACTATTGTGATTAATATGAAAGGCATTTCTAAAAAAAAGATGATAATTAGTTTAATTTCTATTCTCCGTTTACCGTCTTATCTTCTGCATGACATTTTTGTTTTTGCACAATGGTTATTATTTTGAATTCTGTACCCGTATCAACATAAACCCATCTATCTACGAAAAGATAGCTGGTATTGAGCGAACATAACGTTTCTTTATTGCTACAACAATATTATCTAAAGCCAAACAGCAATGTGCTTTAAGAAAGAAGATGATAACTTAATTTTTTTCCATAGATAGCGAGAATGCCTATAAAAAAGGGGCTAGTATTCCAAGTGGCATGGCATTAATGGACAAAAGTATGAGTCTTTTCATTTCTACTGATATTACTAAGGCATTTAAATATATGAAGTTTTTTTCTAACACACTAACAGCTAAGAATTGAACATTTCTAGAGGAATGCTATCACAATGAATAATAAAAGCAACGTACAGTTATTGCAAACTTCAACACTGATTAAAAATCCCAAACTAAACCCAATGTAACTGAGATTATAGCATTTATAATGGGCATGTTTACAGGAACAAACTATCTTGATTAATAATAAAAGCAACGTACGGTTATTGACTCTTGTTGGTAATGACAATCCTACTCCTAATCTAATTTACAGATGAATCGCCTTAACATGACACTATCCTTTTCACTCCCAGCTGTAAGGAAAAGAACGTTGCGTTACGCTGCCTTTGGGGCTGTCAGGAAAAGTAGATCAGGACTGCGGCGTTTGTAACATCTCACCTCACACAAGCGGAAGGAATCGCCTTTTACAGACTCGCGCTCAAAGAAGAAGAAGAAGAAGAAGAAGAAGAAGAAGAAGAAGAAGAAGAAGAAGAAGAAGAAGAAGAAGAAGAAGAAGAGTGCGCTCCTTCATGGAAACGGATTCGGAAGGACTGTATTTTTCTCACCAATGTCCGTTTGCTCGTTTACTGTTTTCTCTGTTAGCTTGTCTGGATTAAGGTATCGGGATGTTTTCTGTTCTTTTACTGATTTTAGTTAACCAGTGAAGATATATTTGCTATTTGGATCCATATGCGGTTTCTAGCTAAATTTGTTATTTTAATTTTAGATGTTTTTATTTTTGCTTTACGCATTTTAGTTAATTTAAAAGATTTAACTATAATTCGGTGAAGATATATTTTTTTATATAGATCGGTATCCGGTTGTTATCTAGATTTTTGTATTGTAACTGTACCTAGGCGGTAAATTCAAAAGCGCGTTTCCGCACTGCAGATTTATTGAGCAAGTATTTTAAATACCTCCAGCATCCCAGTATACCGGAGGTACTCTTTCCCTCTGCATATGAGATTTGATTCAGATCCGCCCAGCGGATAGGTACAGGCGGAGGTGTGAGTTTTCTGAGTAATTTTTACTTTGTATTTTTCACTGAAAGTTAGGTTGTGATTTTCGAAGCGTTGATTCTTTCAACCACGACGATAATAAATATGGTTTCTGTTCGATACAACACAAAGTCTCTGTATTTATTGTGGGTGTGGGCGTAACATCCATAGGTCAATCATTTCTTAGAGAAGTGTACAGGATGCAAGTGCCTTGGTACTGCCATCTCAACAATAATCCCTATATAATTATATAAATATTCAGAAAGAAGCAGACATGATCTGAACTTCCGAACGATAAATGTCGTTCCAGATATTATTATTATTATTATTATTATTATTATTATTATTATTATTATTATTATTATTATTATTATTATTATTATTATTATTATTATTATTATTATTGTTGTTGTTGTTGTTGTTGTTGTTGCAAATGTTATTGTTATTGTTGTTTCCGTTCCCGTTCTGGCCAAATTCAACGGTAAAAACACCAAATACCAGTGGCATAGAACATTATTTACTGCGGCAAATGCGTTATACATGACGGGCTAATTCGTGGGGGATGATAATAATTCAATAGGTAATGAAGTTAGCAAAGAAAATAATGAGTTTAGCGCCATAAAATGAATTACCGTGAAGTTCATTTGCGTACCCGATGAAGATACTAATCACATAATGCTAATCACGACCACCAATAAACCGGTGCTGCTTTTATTAGCATATTAACAACTAGTCTGACTATTTAAGGCCAACAGTCACATTTGTAGAACGCTTTGCTCCGCATATACGTTCTACTGAATCTTTTTAGTAATATTTCTCTGACTTTAAAGCTTATCATTGGCATAATTGATGCAGAGGCCTTGTTTATTTAATTAATTTTCATAATTGAACCTAAATCATTATTGATTTTTTTTTAAAGTCCATGACTCGGGGCTAATGATAATTGTTCGTATAAATTATGAAGGTAAACCACACTTTTCATGCCCCCCCCCCCACCCTTCCCCCTTTTTATTTTAATGTTTCAAATTAATTTCAGTAGAAAAGTAATATTTTGGACATTTCTTTACGAAATAAATTTTGTGTTGAGATTTTCTACTTGCTTTTATTTACAGGTCTTATTTCTTTAATGCCTGAAGGTAGTAGGTCTTTCCTACCCAATTTTTTTATTCTAATGATAAATACTGCAGCTTTCCTTTCACTATTCCTCTGTTCCAATGGCATTTTTTCCTTGTTCCATTTGCAATGGCTTTTTGTTTTAGGTTACTTTTATATATAAAATGGGTAGCTAAAATAATAGTGAACTGCAAAATCGGTAATACATCAATCTAAAATACCTAGGGTAAAATATGATATAAAACACATTCGCAGTTTAAATATCATCCCTTTTATAATAGTTCTATCTTTAACGATTAGACATCACCTAGGTTACCGCGTCTGGTAGGCAAATTTCTTATTGGTAGTCAAGTACATGTTCAAAGTAGATTTTTGAAAAGCACGTATTCAGCTCTTGAAACCTCTGAAGTCCAAATGAAGAGTAAATAACCTTCGCTTCAGTATAATGAGCAAATAGCGTACGTCATATGTAGCTGTAGAAGGAAACTCTAAATTTGCTTGCCTTACAGAAAATGGAGGTTTTGAATAGAGATAGTAATTCAAATGTAAATTGAACAATCAAATGTTTTCTTACTCTCTTCTTTCTGTATTTTCCTTTACCTCCTTTTGCTTCTTCCTAATGAACACCATTTTCTTTGGAAGCTTGAATGTCAAGTCAATAGCCCCTGTGGTGGGCTTGTTTCATATGAAAAGGATTCATCTTCTGAATAATAATAATAATAATAATAATAATAATAATAATAATAATAATAATAATAATAATAATAATAATAATAATAATTTTAATAATAATAATAATAATAATAATAATAATAATAATAATAATAATAATAATAATAATAATAATAATAATAATAATAATAATAAAAGATTTGCGATAAATTTAATGAAAGGACCAAAACGAGTTTTATAGGACCCCGTCTAATGAAGAAATCCTACATGTTGCAACAGTCAACAAACAGAATGGAATGGAATTAAGTGAAAGAGCATCTCGGAACTATTCCCCCTAAGGCAGGCGCGCTGAGTCCATGTCGGAAAATCTTTTACATAACTTCAATTCCGACTCGAGAAAATTTGAAGCTCAAAGAACTGACCTGAGCTCCTTTTTCATGGCCCTCGAATTCGCCATAAAAAAAGGGGGGGAAGAAGAGGAAAGATGGATTGGAACTTTCGGCACTGAATTTCCACCCAGAATCCTTCTCTTTCATGCAAGGCTATGGGGAAGGGGTGTTGTGTTACATTCTGCCTCCTTGCGTTCACAGTTATTCAGTTATTCACAAAACCGTTTGTTCAAGAATTGGCTGGTATATGTAGTATATAAATTGTAAAAGTATTACTCTATAATGATTTGTATTTCTTTTATGATAAATACGATTGAATGTGCTAATGCTTCTTATCTGATTTATATTTCACCAAACCAATAAAACGTTCCTGTTCTTCTGATGTAACTCCCTCAGCAAAATCAACACGAGAGAGAGAGAGAGAGAGAGAGAGAGAGAGAGAGAGAGAGAGAGAGAGAGAGAGAGAGAGAGAGAGGGGGAATAAAAGCAAAGTAGGTGGAAAAGCAATATAAAACAATTTCAAACAATATGAACCCTACCAAACTATCTCACCCAAAGATCTACAAAAATGATTTTGCATGTCCATTGAATGACTAATTCTTTAAATTTCTTCAAATAAATGAGAATTAAATAGATTTCATTACTTTTTTTCTCGCAGTTTTCCTTAATGGGTGGCTCTAAAATAGTGACTTTCGCATTCCTGTTTTAGCTGCTAAATCGTGGATGAACCATTGTAAGGAAAACTTTCATAATGTTAGTCAGTTGGTGCACCTGAGAAGTTTCAACGACACACTGATAAATTAACCTTTACCTTACACGCACTGTCATACACCTTGGATGTTAAGGACCGTTCTTTCCAATACCCCTCTCTTACGATATCCGCCCTGCTTTATTTACTGTCCTATTGAAACATTTTTGGCTGATGTGACAGTCCATTTTTGTACTAAACTAATGCCTTAGTAACTATAACAAAGAAGGTGGCTTATAGTACCTTCTGTCCAGTTGGTTTACAATTGAATCACTCCTATAAATTAAAAGAGAATTAATTTATTCATATACAATACAAAAAGTTATAAGAGTATATTCTATAACAGTAATCACATCCAGGCAAAGATACAAGGATCTGTCCTTTCGTTCTTGATAACACATAAATCCTTGTACAGAAACACTTCATAATTTCTCCATCGGGCGTGAACTCTCAGACATTTTCATATTTCTTTTTTCTTTTTCACTTTTTTGTGTATCTCGTGTTCTTCACCCCCCAAAAAATAAATACTTTCTTATTTCTTACATTTAATGGAGGGTCCGAGTTCTCATGCGAAATATTACTCTGCATTCGGAAAATAAGAGTCAGGGCAACGGCATTGCATTATGATCCCAACGAACGGGTGGACTAGAGGAGCGTTTTGCTTGCAAATGCCAGGGGCATTACGGAAGCCTTGCTGCGGGGACGAATTCAGAGGATTTTTTGACATTTCTTTCGAATATTTTTTTTTTATTTTATCTTTTACGAATACATAAATATATTTTTTTCACTTCTGTATTTCACGTCAGGTGTGTATCAGTGTTAAAGTAAATCGCGGTTTCATTAATGAAATCCCAAGTGATTGCTTTTCTCTGTGTTACAAAACAATAATTAAAATGAAAAAGAGGTGTATATGAATCTATTTCAATTGCGTAGATCCTCAGTTTCATAACTGACGTTCCAGTGAGGACTTGGACAGCTGATAAAACGATCATTTACTCTTTTTACAATTTAAAACATAACTGATAATGTCTTTGAGATCGAAGAACTTCAGAATTTTCAAAGATTTTTATATTACTTGAACTTTTGCATTGTTCTTTATGTCACCATACTTCTCATATAATTATGGATTTTTCTTATATGTCGATGAAACGAAATAGATTACACACACACACACACACACACACACACACATATATATATATATATATATATATATATATATATATATATATATATATATATATATATATATATATATATATATATATATATATATATATATATATATGTATATATATATATATATATATATGTACATATATATATATATATACTGTATATATATACATATATATAAACATATACTGTATATATATAATATATATATATATATATGAATATATATATATATATATATATATATATATATATATATATATATATATATATATATATATATATATATATATATATATTTATATATATATATATATAGACATCACACATATTAATTACCAAAAAAAAAAACGAAAATATGAGTCCAAAAGTAAATGGAGGTTCCTTCATCCATGTCTTACAATCTTTTACCTTCTCTCTCTCTCTCTCTCTCTCTCTCTCTCTCTCTCTCTCTCTCTCTCTCTCTCTCTCTCTCTCTCTCTCTCTCTCTCTCTCTGAATGACACTTCTGAATGTCCCGACCCTAAATCTCTCCAGAAAACCTCTAAATTCTTTCCAGGGATCTGTGAAAGTATGTGAGACATCTACGACCGAAAAATGCAATAGGCTAATTTGATTTCTCTTCTCCAATTTCTGAGAAAGAGAAGGATCTTTCCACTGATGCCTCACCCTACGCTCAGAACTTTCATTGGTCCTCCCATTTCAAGAGATTCGGAAAGTTTAATATCGTCGGCTTTGTGTTTAATCTATGGGACAGTTATATATATACATTTTGATACAGTGCATCAATGTGTTTTCCTTTAATAAGGAGTGCTTGCCTAGAAAATTCGATTTTCATGCTTTCATAGATACACATGCACGATGTATATATGTATATATATCTATATATACATATATATATGTATATATATATATGTATATATATCTATATATACATATATATATGTATATATAAGTGTATGTGTATATATACATACTTATATATATATGTATATGTATATTAATATATTTACTTATATGCGAGTGAGTGCATATATGTGCGTGTTTGTACGCATGTTTAGCATCAAAAGTATGCCACGCCACTACTAATCTAAGATTAGTCGGCTTTGAGGAAAGAAGGTAATGTACAGTACAACCAGTAAAAAAAAAAAAGACTAAGAAATACCGGTAATTGAAAGGAGCACACACGCATACATACGCATATGTATGTATGTGTGTATGTATTTTCTTGATGTGTGAAAGTCCAGTTGTTATTATATGCATTCTCCCTTAATATTAGGTCAAAGAAAGAGCCAATATTTTCTCATTAAATACTCCTCATAATGGAAGGAGCATAAGCAATTACAATAAAAAAAAAACAAATGTATTTGGAAATGCCAACTTAATGAGATGGCATGTGAGTGCCTTTTTTACATTATTTCGATTCAACATTGCAATAAACGTAAGTTTTCGCGCCCCACTCTTGCGTATTACTTAAAAAGTCTTTTCAATAATGTGATAGGAAAAAAAATACTTGTTTGTTTCCAACGAGAGTAGAAATAACTCAGTAGCAACATAAAAGAAGGAAGAAAATTCTGTGGAATAGAATTCTTGGATAAACGTGAAAGCATTTCAACGAATGAAAGCCTGCATATTTTCTTTCTATGGATTTTTTCCTTTGATATGGAGAGTTAAATGGATTTCTGAGAGCGATTCCAAATTTGTCACTTTAATTTTAAAGGTCAGTCTAAGGAAATATAGAAATAATGCACATATTTCTTTAGTGCATTCCTTTCACTATAATAACAAAATTAAACTCTGGCAGTTAGAAAAACTTGGATAAATAATGCACCTGTACGTGTCCATCAGGTTAGTAATGAGACCATCAGAAGCATAATTGTGAAAAGAATGACACTATGAAGCGCCGGGAATAAAAAATATCATATTAATTCAGATATCAAAGTGAAATTTTAAGAATAGTTTTTAGTTACAACAGTAGAAAAGATTTTAAAAATTCAAGAGCAGAATAACTTGAAAATGTACAGCAAAAGAAATATGTAATTTTTTGTTGTTGTTACTATGCGCATATGATTCATGATAAAATGACGAAACTCTTGCTAAATGATTTTGTAGGTTTCAGAATAAATATGCCAGAATACTAGGAGTCAAACAGCAGTATAAGGTCACAAAACCTAACATTAGGGAAATTGCGAAAACTCCCTATTTAAATGAGATTCTAATGAAAGGAAGGCGAAGATAACATATGCAAGATCTACTTGGACGAGAATTATGAGATGGAAGGATTGAGATCAGTGGAGATTTCTGGAAGTGAAAGCACAGGAAAGACGTGAGTTGCGGAATCTCACAGAGACTCATTATAAATTACATGACAGTGAAGACTTAAATAAGTTTAAGTGAATGTACACGTCCAGGGTATTATTCACGCGCATGCGCCAAAAATTACAAATAAATACCACATGAAATTGATATACTTGATGCTTATATAATAAGGAACAATTATTCTTGTCTGCAAAACTGGTCTCTGGAGAGCACCTTCGCACAAAGACAAAATCTACTTTTAGACAGAAATTCCTATCGAAGCCTGTTTAATGGAACGTCACTCAGGCCGACCCAGAAAGCTGAAAGCGTTTAAACTTTCTGATCACTTACCCCCCGAGTAAAGTTCCCTTATAAATATCTTGTCACTGTTAGTTCTCGTTTTAGCCTCGTTTCGTTCTGAGAGGGAAAATGGCTGGAAAAGAATAACGAAAAGAATAGAGTGTATTGATATCCGTCAAATGTATGTCCAGTTGACGGATATACTTCAGGGACCTCGTTTTATTTAGTCTCGACCTGAGATGGGAAAGTGAGACAAAGTATAAAAGGTGGTATTTTCTGAGGTCAGTTTTCCAAATCTAATCTGAGGAATATTTGGTGTAGGCGTACCCATGCAATAATTATCACTCTTTTGCCATAATTAACAGTAGTTCGAACATGATTGGAGTTGAAGTGTAGAAACAAATACGTACTTAGATACATAATCATAAACGCCCACGCATACACGCACACACACACATATATATATGTATATACACATATATATATATATATATATATATATATCCATATATATATATATATATATATATATATATATATATATATATATATATATATATATATATATATATATATATATATATATATATATATATATATGTGTGTGTGTGTGTGTGTGTGTGTGTGTGTGTGTGTGTGTGTGTGTGTGTGCCTGTGTGTATGAGCAAATGTAAGCGTGACTCGGTATGCGCACAAGACAAAAAAAAATAACAATGCAATAGAACTAACAGAATTTGCCTTAAAAATTAGTGAGGTTTTTAAAGAAGGAATATCTGAAGCGCAGGCAATTGTTAAGGGTATTGTTTGAAATGACTCCCGGTTAATTCCCCCGATCCGAAAGCCTAATCTTTTATTAAATAGAATCTAAAGAGACATAACCATTCCAACTTATTTTTTACGACCCTGAAGAGAAATTCGTTTTATAACCCTTTTCAAAAAAAGGTGCTTTAAGCGCTTTGAAGAATAAGTGGGAAAGAATGAGGTAATTAATATTTATGGGAAGCTTTGAAATTCTGGAATCGGAATATAAAGAAACTGTATTTATCTTCCGATCCTATTTAATTTCATAACGACAGGGCAAAAATGGAAGCCCTTGACTTTCTCTGTGATTAGATATAATTACAGATGTCAAGCATTTTATTAGGGAATGCTTTGACCCAGAATTTTAGCTTCATATCATTACCAATATTAATAACGGATAGTAGTTAAGCCTTTAATGAAAGTATAGCTTAGTGGTTCAAAGAAAAATGCTTTTTTTTTTGGTCTCTGTTTATTAGAAAAAATTTTGTATATTCACGATCTAGCATTAGTTTTCTTGTTATAAAAAGCAATGAATGATAAGAAACATTTCTTTACTTTACAGTGCTTTTACAGACCAAGTTATTTTAATTACATTCAATTTTATCGTTAGGTGATTTGAAACATTTCAACTAGATACCAGTATCATACATACTTGCCTGAAGTAGATGGAAATATATCTAATTATAAAGCAAATGAATTTATTAACAAAATTAATTTCGTGCTCTAGATCAAGCAATAAAACAAGTGTAACTTTTTCATTATTGTTGCATTGTTGCAAACATCCTCTTGTCCTTCAGATAAAACCTACCAGAGTAAAATGAGGAGTCAGGTAAATGCTAAAATAAAGAAGAATAAATAATGATTGCTCAGTTACTGATCTCCTAAAATAAAAATCAAAGTTAAATTAATAAAGCAATCAAGAAACCAGCTTGAAGCTCCAAAATAGGACTGCTCACTTTGCTGAGTCAGCTATTACGTGGAAGCTCAGTGGCAGAGACAGCGAGAGGAGTGTTCATGGCATCACGTGAGTGTTCATGGCACCATGTTTACCCAGAGGGAGGAGAAATGGAACCACCAAAACCGAGGCTTGCTGAATTGGGTACGTAAGAATGTCGTTGTTATTTACTTCTTGAATCACTGAACAGAAATGAGTTTAATTAAAAACTTTTTCCAGAGTGACTTGTGCAGGTTTATTAAGTATAAGTTTCTGAGTACATAATCTACTGAGCTTCTGTAGATTATATCATAGTGTTCAGGTGGAATCCCACCTCATTCTCAGTTCATTTTATTATGGTCTTCATAATAATGTTAAACTAAAAACATGTCACTAATTGAAATGGAATTAAATGTACTCAGATCCAAAGTTTCATTGACTGTTTTCTTTAATTCTTTTCATTTCCCGCATAAGGGGACAGTTTACAACTATTTAATAATTGGAATATCACATTAATTATACTAATGTCACTTCCATCCTTTTTCGGGTTAGTTCCTCCATACATTACATAAGGGATTCAAATTAATAGAACGCTTCATGTGTGTGTGTGTTTGTGTGTATGTGTATGTGCACGTACATGAAAAGTTCAGGTGTCGTAATATGTATTCGCAATTTTCTATGACAGAATCAGTATTATCCCATTAAATGCTTCTCGTGATAAAAGGAGCGTAAGCTATTAGAATAGAAAAGAATAATCAGGAATTCCAGTTTAATGAGATAGCATTCAACGGTTTTTTTACAGCATTTCGATGCAATATTGCAACGGACGCGAGTTTTTTGCGCCACGCTCTCGCACATCAATAAAATATCCTTTTAGTAAGATGAAAAAATAAATGAAAACTGTTGTTGCCAGCGAGAGTAGGAATTACTCAGTATCCACGCAGAAGACAAGAAAATATTGTGAAATATGTCTCTAGGACAAGCGTAAAAACTGTCAAAAACGGAAGGTCCGAATAATTTATTACTGTCTATCTTCATACTGAAAGGTACAAGTAGTACTGAAACTGTCCTGAAAATTATTGTCAGATTATTGTCAAACATACTATACAATATGGAAATGATCCTTCTGTATATTTTTCAGTAGTTTAAACCAGAGCAATAAAACGATTTTAGGAAAGAGAAGTATGCAAATAAGAAAATATAAAATACTCGACCATGCCCTGGCAACCAGCAAGGAAATATCGAAAAATATGTTTGTGAAAAGACACAAAGGACTGGCAGGAATTAAAAGTGTACGAAAGGCAGGTTCATAAAGATTTGCATTTAAAAAAAAAACAGCATGACTTGAAAGCCTGTAGAGAAAATAAAATGCATAGAATTTCTGCTGATCAAAATTACGGTTACAGAAATTTTCTGAAAACAGGACTATTTTATAGGGACATGAGACTTCATAACATAAGCTGTATGAAAACAACAGAGCTTTGATTCAAGTATTTTGTATTCTGCTAATAAATGTTTGAAAGTATTTACCAAGAAATTCAAGGCGATTTTCACGGATTTAGTGAAAATATGACTTTGTTATTTTTGATAAAATGATTTTACTTTGCGCTGAAAGAAGTTATTCGTTCAGCTATACAATTTTCAATTGTGAAGCTAAGGCATTTTTTGTCCACATAATCAGTTACAAATGGAACCATCAGTTCTACACGCTTGAAGTTCATCGTGCAAAGTAATTGATTTTTATAAGGGGAGGGTGGGAGTCGGGGAAGGGAGAGAGGAGTGGGCGGAGTGGGAGTAATTTCAGAGAAATTATCAAGAAACTCCGGGAGAAGTTCGAACTCTATAAAGACTAAGGAGCGTATTAATGATGGACCCTCAGAATTCCCCGGCTAATTAGAATAGTTATGGCAATTGCGCTAAACTCCTCCGCAATCAAGAACTCTTTATGGAGAGAAAGCTGAATCAGCAGATTGATGTTTAAGGCTGGAACTCAC
The DNA here is from genome assembly GCF_040412425.1 of Macrobrachium rosenbergii. NCBI lineage: Eukaryota > Metazoa > Arthropoda > Malacostraca > Decapoda > Palaemonidae > Macrobrachium > Macrobrachium rosenbergii. The sequence goes on along the minus strand of NC_089765.1, from coordinate 20,990,976 downwards.
TGACGTTAACGAATTAACGACTCAGAGTTTCGTACGAAACGACAAAAGCAGCCGTGTCTAGGAGACGTTAACGAAATTTGACAGTAGTGAATATTATAACCCCTTGTTTTGGTATAGATACCGATAGTTCACAGGTAGATAAAACCGCCAATCCTTCTGGAAAATATAAATAAACAAAACCCCTATTATCGTTGCTAGTTTTCTTTTTATTTTTTCCCTTTATATTCAAAACGTGATTGCAGACTTCATATACATATGCATGATTTTTAGATAATTCTTACCTGAAAAGACGTTCAGATAGGTAACTGGTAACGTGTTAGTGCACTGAGTAAGGGAAATTAAACTATCAAAACATTTAGCAAATACATCTTTACAAATGTTAGAATAATAATAATAATAATAATAATAATAATAATAATAATAATAATAATAATAATAATAATAATAATAATAATAATAATAATAATAATTTTTATTATTATTATTATTATTATTATTATTATTATTATTATTATTATTATTATTATTATTATTATTATTATTATTATCTATGATGTCAGTTTTTATGTTGTTTTAAATATTGAAATGCCCCCCAAAAAATCATTCTTATTACAATACAGAACGTGTCATGAGAATCCATGGTTATTCTAGATAAAAAAATATGTATAAAAGAAATTATAAAAAGATGACGTGGCACTAAATGAAATAACGTGAAAATAAATAAAAGAATTGTTAGTAATAAAACCTGCCAGGCGTTGTACTGCCCGCTTTAAAATAACACACAGTTCAATAAAAAGAACATATAAAAAAGTAATAAAAGGTAGGAGAACACCTTTTTCAGCAGTGATTTTCTAGAACAGCGCTCCCTGGGGGCTTTTTATTTTGCAAAATGATCCTGAAGTTGTGGCAGAGATTAAAGTTTCCACATTTATTTTCTCTTAAACATTTTTTTTCTCTTTCAGAAGATTTTCTTTTTTGTAGACAGCCTTTTATACAACGGAAAGTTTTTTTAAGTTTTACCGTAGAGGAAAAGTATCTCTGTTTCCCCCCGACCATTTGATTTTCAGACCAAAGCTCTCTCTCTCTCTCTCTCTCTCTCTCTCTCTCTCTCTCTCTCTCTCTCTCTCTCTCTCTCTCATTTCCTCTTTGCTAAAACAGATGTATAACTAATTCCAATTGATAGTGCAAAGGCTTTAAATATTGCATAAATGAACATAATTCTTATTTATCTAAATGTTTTGAAAATAATTCATAAATTATTTATATTTATATTTGAATATAGATTATTTATATTTACTTCAATTGACGAATTTAGGAAGTCTGCATTTTACTTCTAATCGTTTGTGGGTGTTCCGCTTCCCTTTAAGTATCATGGAAAAAAAAAAAAAGGATTTCGGTGAAAATTAGAGCAATAGCTCACCTCTGGACGTTTTGTACTTAGGCAAACGTATGCTCTCTGCTGAGTTATTTTGTTAGTATGCAATTTTTATTATATGTGTAAAATAAATATAAATTTATTATTATTTAAACGTCGATATAGCTAGCCATCATAAAAATACTACTATTATCCAAATGAATAACAGTTATACTCAAATTTCAGGAACAATCAAGAGAAATGTTTCAGCTCTCTCCTAATTAATTTCATTTACCAAAGTCAAGAATTCGTATAGTAAATTTTAGACTCGCCTGATTAAAAAAAAATGCATTTTCCATCATTAATAACAGACAAGCTGAACTGTGGCTCGCACTGAATTTGAAAAGAGCAACGGAATATATATAGCAGAATCGTCAATTCTGATGGAAAATATAGACAAAGAAAAACTCCATTATTCTCGCTTCACTATACTCATATTTTCCTTCATATTTAGCCTTTTTATTATAAACACGACTGCAGACTGCATATATATGAACATAATTTGCAAATGTTTCAGTT
>NC_089765.1:20949043-20979043 GCF_040412425.1 Macrobrachium rosenbergii | reverse complement strand
ATATATATATATATATATATATATATATATATATATATATATATATATATATATATATATATATATATATATATATATATATATATACATATATATATATATATATATATATATATATATATATACAAATATATATATATATATTATACAAAGCTTTCATCTTTAGACAACTCGAAACTCGAATTCGCTGCTCTCCTGTAATTTAGCTCTCGACTTCAGTATTGCCTCTGTGTACATTGGCGGCTGGTCGCAGCGCTTCTGAGAAATCTTGATTCTGTAACGAAACGGATTTAGCTTAAGGTTACAACAGCGACATTCTATTCCTTTGATCTTGATTCGATACCCGGACGAGGATAGCATCCGATCACTAAGCCTTCCAACTGAAGTTGGACACTCTAATGGCCGGCGAAGAAAGGACTGTGTAGAAAATGGAGTGGCTGGCCAGGCAGGAAGGCTGTTCAGATGAATTGAGTTCCAGTATAAACGTCGTTTGCATACTGTTCTTTATATGTATAGATGGATGTATTATATATATATATATATATATATATATATATATATATATATATATATATATATATATATATATATATATATATATATATATATATATATATATATATATATATATAATTATATATATATATATATATATATACATATAAAGAGATAGATAGATAGAAAGATAGACAGATAAATTGATGAAATGTTAGATTGCTCAGTTCAGTTAAGTCTGAATTTCACATTCAAGATACTGAGGTAAAATACGCTCAGGTCGGAATAGGTACATATCTAAATAAAAACATTCAAGTTAATTACACTAACAAATATATCTTCATATTACTCATAATAGATAGATCGATCGATCGATAGATAGATAGACAGATAGACAGATAGATAGATAGATAGATAGACAGATAGATAGATAGATAGATAGATAGATAGATAGACAGATAGACAGATAGATAGACAGACAGACAGACAGATAGATAGATCGATAGATAGATAGATAGATAGATAGATATAATTTATAAGGAACAAAATAGTGAAAATGCAAGATAAACATAAGTAACAAAGGACGCAACAACACATTGCTATAAATGACGCAAGTAGACCAGGACTTTAGACCACGTATTAGTTTAAAGCGGCTTTTAATGCAATAATAGGCACAGTACCCACTTGACTTCTAGATTTCATCAAACTTTGGATTCGCTTGTGAAGAAATCGAGAAGTTATTATAATTTCATACATATCTGGTAAAAAGTAACCTGTAGGATTCTAAATACACGCACAAAAACACACACGCACACACACACACACATATATATACATATATATATATATATATATATATATATATATATATATATATATATATATATATATATATATATATATATATATATTATATATATATATATAATATATATATATATATATATATATATATATATATATATATATATATATATATATATATATATATATGCACAGAACAATTGTGTAAGTGATAATGTTATATATATATATATATATATATATATATATATATATATATATATATATATATATATATATATATATATATATGAACATTATCACTTACACAATTGTTCTGTGCATTACTACAATTAATAACAGGACGATGAGGAAGCTTGTAACTTATCCTGGATATATAATATCTCAGCTACATACCATCCAGTAATGAGGTCCTGTTATAAAAAAAAAAAAAAAAAAAAATATATATATATATATATATATATATATATATATATATATATATACATAAACCTCCTCTGAAAACTCTCTTTATCGGCCTCCTTATTCGCTATTTTTATCAACCTCTTAGAGCGCAATGACGATTGGTGAACTGGAACAGCAGCCCATTCCGGGGGAAATAAACGTAATGATTCTCTGGGGGTCCTCCCAAATAGTTATTCGAATTGAGATTCAGGCAACGAGAGCCTTGGGGAAAATACCAAGTGGTAATCTGGTCAGAGATTTGTTGAAGATTTTTCTGGGATTACACAGAACAAAAAATCTCTGGTTATTGTTTGAGTTACAGTTAACATTACATGGCCTAAAGTTCATCTTGTTGATAGGCTTTTTTCTGGGATTTCAGAAGATAACAAAATTGAAATTGTTTTTAGTTAAAATTAACATTACATGGCTTAATGTTAATTATTGCTAAGAGTCTTTTATTTTTATACATTAAGATATTTTAGGAAAAATAAGATTCTCTAATTATTGTTGGGACAAAAAGCAACGTCACATTGCTTAACAGTTATTTTTGTAAATTTTCTTACACATGAAAAGTTTCAGAAGCAAGTAAGTTCTGAGGATTTTTCTGTGAATTTTAAAATAAAAAAAAAACAATATTTATTTTCTATGCGGTGAGGGCTATGATTTCTTTTTTTTTAAGAAAAACTCATTATCATCTTTCAGCGTTGTTATATTTTATATATATATATTACCATATTTTTTTTATAGATTTCACGTAACTGTTACTTGTAAAATCAAATAAAAATACAAATATCTCGTCACATTAGATAAACACTTCACTGTAGCACAAGAAAATCAAGTCTAATACTTCCCATACTGATAAAACAAAAATCGTTATACTTCACATTAAAATAATGCTAATGATCTTTACCTGATGACATTGAGTACCAATACATATACACTGAATGTACATTTTACGTGTATACATGTATATGCTTAACATAAACAGCTTCATCAGACCGGGAAAAGGTGACAGGTTGCCCCACCAAGCCTGAGGCTGACAACATGATAAGGTCAGAATCACACGGGAAAGAAAACGAGCGACATCAAAGTAAACGACTGAAAGAAATGTCTCTAAAAATGGGAAAAGAAATGTCTTCAAAGACGTGATAACAAAGCCGAAGAAAGGAATCAGCGGTGTGGGGAGAAGGAGGGAAAGGAGGAGAGAAAGGAGTACAGAGCTGACTGCATTGTCAGTTCCAGGAAGGACGGCAGAGGTAGTCTTATTAATGTTACATCGACTTCTTCTGAGAAGACACTGCGCTGTAGTATCAAGGGTAAACGCTGTACTGAAAAGATTCCGTATTTTTTATCAGAGTGCGTACAATGCCTCGCTTTTTGAAAAAGAAGGTCAAACGGATTACGAAAGACAGGATGTTAAAAAGAAAGATTGTATTCATTTAGTCGGGTAAATATGAAAATACATTCCTACGAATATTAACATTTATATCTTGACATAATTACAGGTGAAACAAGGCAACAGGTAGACTTTATCAGTTATTTTTCTTGCATGCAATACTCAAGAAAAGATGTATGCAACTAGAGCTTCTTATCACACAGCCAAAGTTACCTATTAACAAGACACGGAACACTGGAATCTTTCCTAGTTATTCTGGGTAATCAAATATTCATATTTTAAAATTAATAAACGTAGAATTAGCAACAGATTAGACAAAACGTTAATTCATGGGAATCAAACGAGACGGTTGATCATAATTACAATCTGAGTCTAGCCTCTCATATAACGTCGGAAAGCAGACTAACCTTTTCCTTATCTTTGAAATTGTCAGTGATAAGAAACGTGTCCTTTTTATCTCGTGGGACTATACATTATGCTATTTCTTTTAACAAGGATTGTGAATATTACTCATAGCCTTGAAAAGTATTGTACGGTTTGAATAACCAAATGTAAATGTTTGTCTCAAACGCGACCTGACAGCCTTCGTAACAAGCATAGCCTCGTTAAACGTTAACCCAAATAAAATGTGGTTAAAGAAGTCATTCTCACAAGCACCAAAGCCAAAAAAATTTCCCCAATGAAGTTTTAACTGTCCTCGTCAGTCAGTCGAGGTCATTGCTATTCCCGATAACACTGGCCCTCGAAATTCCTCGATGCAGATCCAGGCAGTTGCGAAAGATTTGCCTGGAAGTTTTCGAAGCTGGGATATACAGGACACTTATCAGGTGCTGATTTTCTCGCCTCTTGTTAGCAATACTCACACGAAAGTCTGGGGATATTCTTCTGGGAGAATATATATATATATATATATATATATATATATATATATATATATATATATATATATATATATATATATATATATATATATATATAAATATATATATATATATATATATATATATATATATATATATATATATATATATATATATATATATATATATATATATATATATATATATATATATATATATATATATATATATATATATATATATATATATATATATATATATATATATTATATATATATATAATATATATATATATATATATATATATATATATATATATATATATATATATATATATATATATATATATATATATATAGAGAGAGAGAGAGAGAGAGAGAGAGAGAGAGAGAGAGAGAGAGAGAGAGAGAGAGAGAGAGAGAGAGAGAGAGAGAAAATATGTATCCAATGGAGAATGGAATATAAACTATCCCAAACATATAACGTGGCGGATCATGTTAATTAGAGAGAAACTTCGCGATAACCAAATCATATCAGTAAAATACTCGTAGATCTTTAAAATATATTTCGCTGATATGATTTAGTTATTGTGAATTTTCTATAATGTTTTTACATAGTGTTTTATAACTCTAAAGCTAGCATCGCTTTTATAAAAACAAAACAAGTATATGATAGGCATCGCTTCACAACAAAATTCCACCAAAAAACAATGAATCTCTCTCTCTCTCTCTCTCTCTCTCTCTCTCTCTCTCTCTCTCTCTCTCTCTCTCTCTCTCTCTCTCTCTCTCTCGTGAAGGTATAGTGATAAGTCTTGAATAACATATCTCAATTTTTCATGGGTCTTAACAGTTTCTTTTTCTCTTATTCACTCATAGTTACTGCTTTCTAGTGCTTGCTAGCTTTGCTGAATGCTTTCCCAGCTAAATGCAAGCACCTTGAACGTGATGATTAAATTTTCCCCTGCCTGCAAGTAAGCTTTTTTGGGGGGTCAGTTGGGTATTTGTGATTTCTCTTTAAGCGTTTAACTTAGTACTTATTTGATTACCTTTACGGATTGACTTACATGTAGACATGTGGGATATATATTGCATGATCACGTTATGCGGAATTTTTAGCGACTGATAGCCCGTCCCCGATCGTAGAAAAAGGATGTTTTTGCTTGCAGAAATATCGAGAATATTTTACGAAAATAACGCAAAAAGAAATCCAGATACGAAATTGAAAATTATATTTGAGGGAATCTCATGAATCCTCAGATATTCGACTCCAGTAGACGTACGGAATGAATTTAAATTTGCAGACTTTGAGATCCGTACGAGTATAACGACGACATCAGAGACGGTAGAAAGTCGGGCAATCAGGGAATCCAAGTATGTCAACAGACTTCAGTTTGGCTAAATAAATATCATTCGTCTTTTTCGCAGAAATATACTTTGTGATACATGGTACCGCGTACTATAAGTACCAGTGGTTTGTTGATTGTACTACACAATCTCCTCTTTTAAGTTATCGCTTTATGTTTATGCATGGGGATATATATATATATATATATATATATATATATATATATATATATATATATATATATATATATATATATATATATATATATATATATATATATATATATATCATACAGACACACACACACGCGCACACACACACACTGTATTATTCGCTTCTGTCTCGCACATATGCTCATGGTGTTTAGGATATTGAGGGTCTCCTTTCTAATACTTCTTTCACATCAACTACCGAGCCATTCCAAAGTCTGCTTCTTCTCCTTTACACATAATACTTACCATGTGTACTTTCCTTTCATCAGCAGTATCCAACTTCAGAGAAATGTTTCATGTACAGTTGAAAATCTCTTTCTCTTACTAGTAATGATTCTCCCTTATTTTCCACATTTAGTAGGGATAATGAGGGTACCGTTAATCCAAAGAAATGATAAATAGTACAAAGATTAGAAATCACAGCCGGGTAAAAATGTAAATTTCCAACAAAGGCCGGATTAAACTTTGAGCTTCATATTTTTTATTCTCGTCAGTTGAAATTATTCACACCAAAGTAAAAACTGATGAAAATGTATGCCAGTAACCGTATCTATTTTTTACGTATATGTCAGTCGTATCTGGATGTTGATTAAACATTAATTGATAGGAACTGCGCACCTGGATGGGTAAATCATGACCCCTTTATTCTTTCATCTTTAGAGAACAAATGGAAAAACAACAGAGATGTTTATTCCGTCCTGTTGCCCTGGTTAATGAGAACATTAATATGGAATATGTCATTTACATTTGCTTGTGATGGACTATTTTTTTTTTTATTTCAGTGTTTTAATAGACATTGACTGATTCATATTTTCATTCACTATCTCGCATTCAGGGGGCGTATATTAAGTATTAGTCACTATTTCTGAGAATATTTGTGATTGTTTGACTATTTTGAGTTACGGGTTACCAGGTGAAGATTCAAGGGCAACGCTGGTTATGAAGCTTTAGAATATTTAATTAAATGTTTCTGTAATTACTCAGTAATGAGTAATTTTCTTATCAATTTGGATATCGTCTTTGTTGAAAAGCTAATTAAACTGAAGTAATGATGCATTTGATTTATGTATTGCGTAATTATTCTCATAGGATACATACGCACACACACACAACACACACACACACACACACACACACACACATACATATATATATATATATATATATATATATATATATATGTATGTATATATATATATATATATATATATATATATATATATATATATATATATATATATATATATATATATATATATATATATATATATATATATATATATATATATATATATATATATATATATATATATATATATATATATATATATATATATATTACAGAATTCGAGAAAGCGCGTTTGCATGCAAGAAGGACATTTGGATTTTGCAAATTCTAATGCAAAGTTTCGAAATTTCAGGCAGTTATAATTACAGTTTCATTGTGGCATCGTTATTCTGTAACTAACCCATGTAATAATTATAATTCGCTCTTTTATGAATTTTATAGGCTAAAAAAACAAACGTCCCGAGAAAGGAGAATAATAATGGGAAGCTATTAATACATTACTATAAAAAATGCATGAATAGCTTCCCATTCCCATTCCATATATTTTTTTATGATGTTCATTTTGTTCCAGGTGAATCATTTTTTATCTCCTTACATAGAAGAATTCAGTACAGTGTTAAATTTCAAAAGAAAAATTTCCACATGACATCAAACGAGATAGATTAAAAAAAACATGTATCATACGTAAAGTACTCTGTACAGAACAGTAGTTGTTTTCATAAATACTTTCCCCCCTTTCTTGACTTCCCCAAAAGGTAAACAAGAATACGGGAAAACAAACGCATTAGCAAAGCTGGGAGTAAAATACGTTATAGGACTTTTCAATCTCTTGTTTTTATTGGCTTGTTTTTGACTCAACTGTCGAGATCTCTTTCTTGACAGACGCAATTCCAAAAAGAGTCAAAATATCTGGTTTCTGCTGCGCGGCTGCTTCGAAATAGCGTTTTTCTTTCATGTATCAAAGTTACGTTTTCCCCTACGAACTTCAATTTGCCTCCAGAGACATTTCGGTAAGAGAAACAACAGATACACAGCCACACACGCACACACACATTCACACGCATATACGTACATGCATACATACATTTCCACACACATATATCTATACCTATAATATATATATATATATATATATATATATATATATATATATATATATATATATATATATATATATATATATATATATATATATATATAATATACACATAAATGGAAATAAATGGCACAAGGTGGTAATGATTTTCGTCTTATTCTCCAAAACTTGACTTAGGAATGAAACGAAAGATATAGGAAATTTGAAATGTTGTCTTAAAGTAATAGATTTGTATATAATTGTATGCGGTAGCTCAGAGAGTCTTGATGTGGTCGATTAAAATTATACTTTAGGTAGGTGACCTTTAGTAGTCGTAAAACTGATTTAAAAAATTCAGAAATATCATAAAGTGGAGGGTCGTTAGACTTTGTCCCTTGTCCTTGAAGTGTATATATTTTTTTGTGTAAGCGATTAGTCTATTTTCTATTTAAAACTTATCGCCTTCGCCTCTCTTGTTTCATTTGTTATACATATTCCTAAATGATTAAACCTAGCTTTATCATTCCCGAAAGATTTAAAACTGATTCAAACAAATACTTAAATATATCTCAGTAAGAAGATATGGAGATAATTCAACTAAAAGTAAAAAGTTACAAACACATGAACTTATATTTTATTGCAACGTGAGATCGCCAACTGTGCCTAATTAATGTTAGACGATACAGAGAGTCTATCAAGTATCCGCTTTTGTTACATTGCTTCTTTTGTGGCCTTTTTCCATTATGGAATGTATTTGTCGACAGCTGTTGGTCTAAAATTTCTGAGGCTTATGACGTAGATCAAGGTTTGATTTTAATGAAATATAAGAAAAGACTTTTTTATGGATACTGTTTTTCTTATGAAATTTTACTTGTTTTAAAGTGTTTTATGGTCTGTTTGATAGATCCCCTCTCTCTCTCTCTCTCTCTCTCTCTCTCTCTCTCTCTCTCTCTCTCTCTCTCTCTCTCTCTCTCTCTCTCAATTTTGATAACCAGAAATACCTGTGGAGAAATTTTCATGTCTGAATTGGTTGTATGATCTCTCTCTCTCTCTCTCTCTCAGCCTGATAACCGGAAAAAAACTGTGGAGGGATTTTCAGTAAAAATTTTATTCTTCAGTCGTTCACCGAGTGTCTATCACACCGTATCATGTACTCCAAAACTTTACACAGAGCAGAAATAGATTTTCCCTCGAGACTTTTTGGGGGGAGGACCAACCAGCGTCACGCAGAAGACCAACCACGCCATTAAAATTTCCCGCTGTTCCTCACCCGTAACAAGAGTCGCGTGGGGAACGGTTCCGCGTCAGGGCAGAAATATCACTCATAAATCACGGCGTTATTTTCTTGATATTTCGTCCCTGGTAGACCCGGTTTTTGAAAAGCGTCGCCGGTGCGTGAATGGACGGCCTTGGCAAGCACAATGCGTGAATGGTCTGTATCCTGCTACATCGCAAAAAAAAAAAAGAGAGAATCAATAAGCCGATAAATCATATTGCATCAGACTGACTGGTGCAGAGAGAGAGAGAGAGAGAGAGAGAGAGAGAGAGAAAAGGCAACTAGGTAAATGACGTTTGGTTCGGAAAGTTAACTGTGTTTTCAGCGAAAGGTTATGGATTATTTTTTTATATTTTTTGAAATGTAAACAAATGAACAGGCTGTTCCGTATTGATGAATGTCTATGTATTTGTATATGAACGTGCAAATAAGTGCATGGTAAAAGGGTAATTGAAATTTATTGCATTTATTTCTTGAGATGTTAGAAAAAATTTTAAGCAACTTAAAAGGAAAAAGTTATGAACTGATGCGAAATTCTGATATAATCAAGTGTTGTTCTTTGTATATTCATTATTTAAAATAAACAAAAATATTTTCTACTCATTATCATTATATGATAAACAAATCATTTCTACAGACAAAGTCAAGCTAGTTATATTATTTTATGGAAAGACCATAAACAGAGATAGGTTATAGAACAACAACATCCTTTCGGGAAATGAAAATCGTTGATAATGAAGGCAAAATAATCCCCCTGATATTATGCCTCAAATATAGAAGCCTCACCAGTGTCAAGCTTTGACAGTAAGCTAATTAGCCTTGGATTCATGTGACATAGATACCTTAAAATTTTTCCCACCCCAGTCAATAGGATCCTTTGAAAAGAGATAGGTGAGGAATGAGAATTATAAACTGTGCCAATTCTTTTTAAACTCCAAAAGAGTGATAAGAAAAATACAATACTTTCATCCTCGACACTCGTGTACCGAAAACCTATTTAGAAAATCCAAAAAAATAGGAAATCTCTTAAAGCGATACCCATTTTTATGTCGTAGAGTAAAAATGTTGTAAAGGAAAGAAAGAGATTAAAAATGAAGCTTTTTCCTGTCATTTGCAAACGAGCATTTTTTCTCGATTGGAAAGCCAAATTTAGTGTAGAATTCCCTCAGTTTAGAAAAAGAAGTAGCTCCAACTCCGGTGCAATATGTTACGCGTTCTATTTACACGCATCAATTATGTATGAACGAGAGAGAGAGAGAGAGAGAGAGAGAGAGAGAGAGAGAGAGAGAGAGAGAGAGGCCAGGAGGAAAAGCAGGAAGTAGATATACAGTACTGCTGTTAGTTTGAGTACTAATGCACCCTTTTTTTTTTGTACATGTAAAAGATGATTAAAAAACTCTGAGTATCCTAAAGCAGATTTTGTCCAGCCGACTAACAGCTGGTTAAATATTCAGGGCGAAAAGATCCGTTTAGTTCCGGCAATACGTTTCACTAATGGCTTATTTACATAGTACATCTCACATTATCTCTTCAATTTTTACTACTTTTGCGATGCCTCTGTGCAAATCGTGAAGTATACGAAATGATGTGTTGTTGAGTATACGTAATTCATCTTTTCTTTTCACTAATTAACTGATATACGTTAATGTGAGTTTTCGATGATAAATAAGAGAAACGTCACATTTATAATTAGCTTTTTGAATACTGAATAAAGGATGAATATTTTGCACAGAATCTTCCACAACTCAAGACAGTAAACCTAAGCAGATGACTCAACATGAAACGTGAAACTGGGATCATACCAAGAAAGGAAGTCATACAACTCACAGACTGTAAAGGAAAATAATTCCTTGCCCATAAATAAATGGAAGACAGAGATCCATGAGGATACCAAGGAACCACTGACAAAAAAAAAAAACAGATTTCAGGATTATCAATTAAGGAATACTTATAATTTTTGCCATGGGTTGCGTCTTCCTGAAACCACTTTGAGCCACTATCACTCAGATGAAAGTCCTCTCTCTCTCTCTCTCTCTCTCTCTCTCTCTCTCTCTCTCTCTCTCTCTCTCTCTCTCTCTCTCTCTCTCTCTCTCTAGTGGTAATGTTTGAAGAATGACAGCAATTAAAGGATTTAACCTTCCACATCAATATACATACTCTGTTCCTCACCAGCTAAATATATACAAAACTACCAAGGCTCTCTCTCTCTCTCTCTCTCTCTCTCTCTCTCTCTCTCTCTCTCTCTCTCTCTCTCTCTGTTCTGTCAGCAATAAAGGTTTAGAGACCACGATTAAAGTATTCAGAAATTGCTTTTAAACTACGAAATCCCTAAACACTTTGATATTTCTAAAGGCCTGAAAATCCCGTATTGTGCACGGTAAGTTTTATCTGCAAACAATTACTTTTATATGTACCCTTTTTCTACATCTATATTTAGCATGCACTGATTGCTCCATTTATCTGCGGGGAATTAAAACAAATCGTGCCAGCTCAATAGGAACCTCAGGTGCATCAGGAAGGGGAAGACCATTATCACGAAGGGCCGAAAACTCAGTCAACATTAAAATTAATTGACTTTCACTGCTATGTACCGCAATATAGAATCACATCAAAACGTACAGCAAAAAGGCTAGTTTAATACGTATGTCTTGTACTTCTTTCCCTGTTTTGAAAGGAAGTCACCCAAGCAGCAAAACGTGCAAGCTGGTGGCATTATCGGAACCTGAGTGAACCTTATTCAACCGGATTCAGTTTTGTGAATCCTACCAGAAATCGCCGGGTTGTACGTCAGAGGCAAGACGACTGTCAACGATTCAATCACTGTTCGCTCATACTTATTTACTAGTTCACGGATGGTCAGATACCAAAATAACTTTCACTAATGTATTTTGTATTTGAGATGCCTTTGTCTACTGCATTATCTTTTCATATAAACTTACTCAAATACCTTAAAAATAAAAAAATAAACGACTAATAAATTGTTTAGAAATAGTCAACGAGTTTTATCGGTAGTTAACTTTGTGCTAGGGGAGCCTTCGTTAGTACTGACTCTTGCAAAGTTAATAAGGGTCAGTGTAAAGCTTTGTTCTAATATAATTCGTTGCATAATGTTTGCAGGCCAATATGCAAAGAAAACATTTGATACTGCGATTGCCTTTAATTTTCCCTCTCTTTACACATGTACCCTTACATAAACCAGAAATGGAAGTAATTTTTAACCTTAAGAATTCACTAGTACTTAAAACACACATCTCAAGTATTAATTTTAAAGTGACCTTATTTGTTTTACAAGTTTTTACTTAATATACCTGTGTAAACAGAATAGCAGCGAGATAACGAAAAGACAACGAGAAGCTTTTTTTCATCTACAACATGCCCGGTTATAGATGATACGCACAGTCGGAGCTCTCTTTAGGTTACGAACCTGTCAATAAATAGCCCAACCAACCAACAATTTCTTTATGCAAATGGTTCGGGTCCCACATAGATATTAAAGTGGAGATAGCAGCAAGAGAGGAGAATCATCCTCGCTTTCCTCCCAGTATTACCTGTCTTTGCGCTGACAAAAATACTCGTAGCAAAGCTTTGACTTTTATGCTAACGCTTGCCTCTAGACAATAAACTATAACGATGTAACGCCTAAAAATACAAAAACGGTGAACAATTGCTCAGGTGGAGTAGGACTCAATTTTATTTTCGTGATTTTATAACAAGAAGTCACAACCATAAACATATCACGCAATAGAGTGGGTTCCGTTCTCAGCTAGCACTCTGCTGGCCGCGAGTTCGAATCTCCGACCGACCAATGAAGAATAAGAGGAAATTATTTCTGGTGATAGAAATTCATTTCTCGTTATAATGTGGTTCGGATTCCACAATAAGCTGTAGGTCCCGTTGCTAGGTAACCAATAGGTTCTTAGCCACGTAAAATAAATCTAATCCTTCGGGTCAGCCCTAGGAGAGCTGTTAGTCAGCTCAATAGCTTAATAGAGGTATCTGGGAAACTAGAAGTGGTGAGAGGCCAAACTACAGAAATCTATTTTAAATAAGAGAATACTGTCAAAAAGGACCACCTCCTTACCATCACACTTTCAAGGCAGGGAAGGATTTAATGAAGACCTTCCATCCATGCCAATAAAATCAGAAGTTTCTAACCAGCAGGAAATCACGCAAAGCATCGATCAGCACTATATTAAATTAACCTGGCAAACCTTACATGATTTATTTAACCTAGGGCTAAACTAAGGCAAGAACACAAATGATTTGCTCGACATGGCAGTAAATTATGGAATGAGAAGATATATATGCATCGCGTGTGATTAAAGAGGGAATTCATCAATATCAGAGATGAGACGATGCTCATACCAAGAGAGGATGAAATGCTACGAAGATTCACTAATGTTAAATTGAAAACTGTGAAGGGGAATTATATTGTTGCACATAAGTAAAGCGGAAG
Source organism: Macrobrachium rosenbergii (assembly GCF_040412425.1). Taxonomy (NCBI): domain Eukaryota; kingdom Metazoa; phylum Arthropoda; class Malacostraca; order Decapoda; family Palaemonidae; genus Macrobrachium; species Macrobrachium rosenbergii. The sequence goes on along the minus strand of NC_089765.1, from coordinate 20,965,612 downwards.
ATAGAGAAATATCATCAGACTTCACACCTGGGGATACCGGGGACCTTATGCCGAGAACCATTTTCAGAGGAAATGGGACGAAACTGATAAGTAAATCGGACTTTTACTAGCTATGACTTCAAATTATAAATCACAGAACACGTACCATTTATGTACTAGGTATTGTCTCTTCCTAAAATCCTTTAAGCCATAATCCCTTGAATAAAAGTCCACTGTGTACTCTTTGTCTTTGGTGTCAATGCCTGAGGAACGACATTAATTGTAGAATTAAACAGGATGCCAGTAATCCTCAATTAAAAATCATAGTGTTATATATACAAAACTAATACAAACTCTCTCTTCCTGTATATGTTCTGGTAGTAATGCAAGTATGAAAGCCATGATTAAAGGCATTTATGAGCGTTTATTAAATACCAACATTAATAAACATTATATATATCATATTCGCAAAGGTTTAAGGTTAACGTACCCCGAACGGTTAGGTTTACCTCAAGTAACTAATTCTGTTAGAATCATTCTCCCGCACTTAGTTCAGCATGTACAGGATATCCATTCATTTGTGGTGACAAATACAAAAGGAGCTTTCTCAATAAGAACCTCAGGTATATCAGACGGAAGAGATTATCATCCCGAAGGACCAAAATCTCAGTTGACCCAAAAAATATATTTTTCACATAAAAATTAAATTATTTCCATTTGTGTGTAACGTATAGACTTACTAAGGATGTTTATTTATTTAAGATTTATAATAGGATTAAATTGATACGTCTTGCATTCTAAGCATTGTTACGCTTTGTTAAACTGGAATCACCCAAGCAATAAAATGTGCAAGCTGAAACCATCTAGTGTTGCTCCCTGAGAGAAACATATCCAACTGGCTTCAGAGGCCCTATTTCTTTTCTTGGCCAGTAGAGGTTCTGTCTTCACTCTCATATTTCATACCAAACCAGATTTTTTTACATATTATAGTATTTTTATATATATATTATATATATATATATATATATATATATACATACACATATATGTGTGTGAGTATATATATATATATATATATATATATATATATATATATATATATATATATATATATATATATATATATATATATATAGTGTAATTTTGATGCTCGAAACTCATATTCACCCTTTGGAATATTAAGAAGGGAAAACGATTATCACAGCGACAAAGTAATGATTTTTATCATAAGCTGAAGACATAAATCCTGAGCCTCATGATAAGAAATATTAACCTTTTCAAATCAGGAACCGTGCAAATTCCACAGGCAACATTGAAATGCAATAATGTCTAACTTATACTGAACTGCGACAAAGTTCCATAACTGTTTCAGTAACAAGATGTTCTCCCGTGTAGGTATGCCCAGGAGAATACAATTAATCCGACTGCTGGGATTGTCAGCTTTCGCTAATAACAGGTGTGATATCTGACCGAAATAAGATAGAATAAGATTGTCAGCTGAGCCGTAAATGTACTGAACTTGTTCGATTTCTTTCTTTTCTTTGTATAAAAAAAAACATTACTTCCAGTCTGTTTCCTATACATTAAAATAGGGACATATATAAATATATATATATATATATATATATATATATATATATATATATATATATATATATATATATATATATATATATAATGTCTCTACATATATTTTTATTTAATTATTTCTTTATTTATATATATGTACCTCATTTTATATTACTATGATAGTTAATATTGTTATTACTCTCAAATCTCCTTGTTTGAATACCCATTTGAGTATCTGACAACAGGCGTAACCCTCTGTTGCTAATCATTTGTTCTACTGCTTTTTTTACATTTTATTGAGGCAAGAGTACACTAACCTCTACTTATTTGCGTAATTAAAATGAGCCATATTCCAGTGTTAGCATCATAATTATTACCATCATCATTAAAAGAAAAAAGTAATGGTAGATGCTGTACAATTATTAACAGTAGTAGTAGTAGTAGTAGTAGTAGTAGTAGTAGTAGTAGTAGTAGTAGTAGTAGTAGTAGTAGTAGTTGGTGTAGTGACAGAGAAATATGAACAGAGGTGAAACCCAAGATAAAAGTCATCTACTGAATAATGCATATGGGATGACTATAAAGAAGATTTATGACATCATTAGCAGGAAAAAAAGGCTTTATCTAATGACGCCATTATCAATTTAATGGTAATAACATGGGGTGGTATTATATGGGCTCGGAAATATAAAAAAAAATTAAATAATGATAGTCTACTATAAAATGTGTAACGTGGGAAAATAAACATATAATGATCAATGTAATATTTTCTTCAAGGGTTATGTTGCAACCATTTCAAACAGTTGCAGAACGTAAGCTTTAAAATCTAAATTAATATTTTTTGCATCTATCAAGGAAATAAATTAAAGCACACTAATGTATAAGAAGTTATAATTGATCATTTTGAGGCATGAAGTTTAATATCAATACCTCGTAGAGGTGACGCTAGTGATTTTAAACAATGTTATATAACAAGCAAAGATGATATCTAGTAAAGATGAGGTTCGGACTGTGAATTGAAAGAAAAAAATTATTCAGTGCTGTTGCAATAAAAATTTTGGGCATTCATATAGTAAATAACGAAGTTTAAGATTTGAAAAGTTATGTATTTCTCTCTCTCTCTCTCTCTCTCTCTCTCTCTCTCTCTCTCTCTCTCTCTCTCTCTCCCTCTCTCTCTCTCTCTCTCTCTCTCTCTCAATTTTTATATGCACACACACAAATATAAATACGTATGTACATATATACATATGTATATATGTACGTACACACACACATATATATATGTGTGTGTATGTATATATGTACACACACATATATATAGTGTGTGCGTGTCTATATATATATAGTACATATATACACATATCTGTATATATATGTTGTAGAAAGTGTTTATGAATGAGAAAAAGGCTGTTTATACAAATAAAACAAAGTTAAAAGGAAGAACGCTATGATACGGGTAGTAAACACAATGCATTTAAATGCAGAGTAATTAACAAAGGGCCGAGAATTAAGAGGTATGGAGTCAATTAACTAGTTCTAGATCCCAAAGGATACGGAACATTAATTCAAAATAGATTTTAAGGGATGCGGTTCCTATGGGTCCCGGATAAACAGGAATTGTCACTCTACTTAATGAAACAGTTTAAATATCTGGCTATTGAATCCATAAGCTATGCTAATTTAGTCTGTGCTGTATACCTTTGTAAACAGTGCACAGCGCAGTCTGTATTTACCTACATTTTATATCTATTTTCAAACTGAAAAAAGTTTTGGTATTAAAACCCACACAAAATGTGCCACATAAAGTGTTTCGAATAATGAGCGTTTAGAAAAGAATAGAGATTTTAGTTCTCTGATAAATGTTCTTACCTGAATTTTGATGGATAAGTATTTTAAACAAACATACACACACAAATATTTATACACACACACACACACACACACACACACACACACACATATATATATATATATATATATATATATATATATATATATATATATATATATATATATATATATATATATATCTATCTATATATATATATATATATATATATATATATATATATATATATATATATATATATATATATATATATATATATATATATATACATAAATAAATTTTTATGTACAAATCAGATGAATGCTATTTGACAACTGTATTAACATTCAACGGCAAAGTAATGTTCGTAACGAAAAGTTGTGTCTTTTACATAATAGAATTGTTTTACTAACTACACAAATATCTTTCAAGAAAAATAAGTATATCTGCGAAATTTAAACAGGATAACTTAAAACCAACCCTTAATAGCCAAAAGAAGTCAGTCGTGTCTTTATAAATGCAAAATTAAGTGTTAAACAGGATAAAAAAAACACTATAAAATAACAATATCAACAACAAACAACAACAATCTAAAAATCAGGATTCAAGATTAGACCATCAGTCTAATTGAGGGCTTTGTAATCTATGATCCTTGTTCTCGGAGATTTTGTCTCGGACGGATTAGCAACAATGGAAGTTGACGCCGTCTGAGGCAGTCATCGGAAATCTATGAATATCGAAAATCGAACGTATTTGGAAAGCTTGACACTCGATGTTGTAATTATTCACTGCCGTAATGGTTTCGCCAATACAATGTGCGTAGGTAATACTGGCGCTGGTGTTGTATTATTGTGTATACATGTATGCATGTATGAGCATATATATATATATATATACATATATATATATATATATATATATATATATATATATATATATATATATATATATGTATATATATATGTGTGTGTGTGTGTATATGTATGTGTGTGTGTGTGTGGGTGTGTATATGTATATATATATATATATATATATATATATATATATATATATATACATATATACATATATATATATATATATATATATATATATATATATATATATATATATATATATATATATATATATATTACATACATATAGATGTATGTGTATATACATATATATGCATATATATTTATTATATGTATGCATTAAGGTATCAAGTTCTCTAAATAAAGCATTAAAATCTTGATTCGATGACCAATTGCTTATCATGTCGCCAATATACCAGAACAATAATGCATCGGTTTCAATGATTCTCCATAATATTCTGCTTTTATAACTCTATCTTTGACAAACTAGATAAATAAGAGCCATTAACAAAGCTCACTACGACATGAAAAATAATGGTAGCCTACCGTTGTTGTATTGCACTGAGGTAATAATGAGTCTAAAAATAGTGCATACAGACTTTTATTCTGGCCAGGCAATAAAGTAACTATTGTCACTTTCAATATCCATGTTTGAAAAGCGTTGCCTATACGTAGCCCTGAATATATTGATGATGAAATAAATGTCAGCAGTAATACCGGACAAACATTAAAATATCTTGATAAGTATTATAAAATATATTAAGAACTGCATAAAAGAAACCTATAACACAAAAATTGCCTCTACTACCACGTAGTAATAATTTTAAAGATATTACTCATCTTAAGAATGTTAAAGTTTATTCTAGTAATAAGTTGAAAAGAAATATAATTAAATCCAGTTTTACAAAAGGAGTATTTTAAAAGAATATGAATGTCAGCGAAGGAATTTATAAAATTAATTCATTTCATAAAAAGATGTGTCAATGGAGCACTGACATTGATCAAACAAATGAGTTTATGGTTCCTCCTTTCTCCTGTCAGACCTAAATATTATTTTTATTTATGTTGTGTATGTTTGTTATTACAATCACGTTAGCATATATTTATGTAGATTTCTGTCACTATGTATCAGAACTCTTGAAGATGCCTTACGAAAAGAAAGACGATACCTGTCAAGATTGATAACCTGTTCTATTTCTCCCGATGGTGCGTCTGCACATATACATCATGTACCCTGCTGATCTGAAACATCATCGAATATGTGCCTATCCCGATCTTTCTGTGGTCTCTATCCTATTTTGGAATATGTCGTTAAAGAACATACAAACAGCCTCACACACTACCACGCAGCCAGCCTGTGGTTTCTGCGTGAATCCCCGGATAAACAAGATATTTCGAGATCAATGACAAAATCTCAGTAGGAGATGGAAGATCGACCCTTTGATGTTCTCTGGAGTGTGTTAGAAAAACATAGCATCATCCAGAAAATAGAAAATATGTATTTATTTCAAGATTTTACGAAGGAAAGAAGATAATTTGAAACCTCCACGCAGTCGGAAAGGAAACCAATGCTACGCGATTATTGCTAAGAAGAGATGATATAAACGAATTAGTTGTTTCAAGGTCTTAAGAGAAAACACTCAGGAATGTGTCCTCAACCTGTTTAAGAAACATCTTGATCCAAATATACATTCTGCCTTAGGTTACGTGTTGAATATCTCTTTGTCCTCTGCTGCAGGAATAAGCGTGGAATAACTGAAGGAATAAGAAGTCTGTAGCGTGATATTTCTAGTGAAAGGAATTATTTTCGTAAATATGAACATGAAAATACAATCCAGATTTTCCAAAAAGAATCAAGGTGTAACCATTAAAGAAGAGAAACGTACAACACCAAAAATTTAAAGAACTACTAAAAGGTAATGAATGAAAACTGAGTAAAAATTATTTATGTGATCTCGCAATCTGGACCATGGAGTGATAAAAATCCGTTTAACAAATTTTCCAGCCAGGCCAATTAATGGTTTTGATTGTTCCGCTTCCTATTTTAAACCCATTCATCGGCACAATTTCTTATATCAATATAAAGTGCAATAAAGACATAATAATTGAATTAAAAGATGTAAACATTAATTGTGATTCAAGACAGTAAATCTTTACGTGGTATCATTATTCACCAAAGTACCTTTTGATGACGATGTTAGAATTCTTCTCTAGTATCTTATAGAACAGATAGCTGAGGCAGCATCTTCTGTGAATATCTTAATAGAATTAATTATGATACGTATAAAGGAATGTTTATTTTAATTTTATCCTCAAAATTTTGGTATGGCGATGAGAATATGAATTGTGTTATATTATATAATATGCGGTTCAGAGTGTAATATCAAAATTTAAGAAAGCTAACCCTAGTGATATTTTTTACTTAAAGTCGATTCATCCTGCCTTTTTTTTTTATAAAACTCCATGAAATTTTACTAAAGATTCCTTAGATGTTTGTCTGCAATTAAACAAGAATTGATCTAAGAGATTAAAAGCGTAATGGATAATATTTAAACTTTAAAAAGCTTTATACTACCCAAAATGAGCGACGCATGGCTTGGCGTTTAGCAGAATTGATGCGATGACATTTTCTTTAAATTAATATATGGTCGTGAATACATTTTACTTCCTCCTTCCTCTGTCTCGCGACAGAAATTCGTGTATTGACAGATATATTCGGTGATTCACGTTTTAAATTGAAAATGTTATTGACATGCTGTTCTCTGCAGAGAGTAAAATAGTCCCAGAATCAAATAGCAAAAGAGAGAACCAATCTAACAGATGTTTGTTGATTCGCAGAAATCGTCAAGTTCAGTGCAAGATTTTGTAATGCTGATAATTATAATTTATATGCTTATATATATATATATATATATATATATATATATATATATATATATATATATATATATATATATATATATATATATATATATATATATATATATATATATATATATATATATATATATGTATGTATACATATATACTATATATATACATACTGTATATATATACTTATATATATACTGTATATATATGTATGTATATATACTGTATATATAAATATCGATGGAGAAAAAGGAAAGGAATTTAGTAGGGAAAAATGGCGATATTTTTTTCGGGACTGAAGGGAATATATGTTGCTGTTTATTTATATATGTGGTAAAAACGTTTCAGCTAGATTTCAAACAAAAATGACGTCACTGCAGGGCGTATCTATATATATGCAGTTATATATATATATATATATATATATATATATATATATATATATATATATATATATATATATATATATATATATATATATATATATATATATATATATATATATATATATATATATATATATGGTATATATAGGCAACAGCATAGAAAGGACCTGCAGTGACGTCATTTTTTGTTTGAAATCTAGCTGAAACGTTTTTACCACATATATAAATAAACAGCAACATATATTCCCTTCAGTCTCGAAAAAATCGCCATTTTTCCCTACTAAATTCCTTCCTTTTTCTCCATCGATCTGAACTACTTTATGATCGACTATCTTCATAGCAATAATATGACGGAGTAATTGAAACATGGCATGATGATACCGTAGAGTTTAACAGTGCTACAACTTCTCAACCATGTCAACCTCGAACTTTATTGATTTATTTTTAGTCATTAACACCATTATTTTTTTATATATTAGTGTAACATTGCTCTACGAGCAATAGGTCGCACTGGCATAATGCCAACTTATTCTAAAAAGAACTTACAAGTAATTGTTAATCCAGTGCTGAAAAAATCGCCACGGAGTGAAAGAAAAAAATTTACATTCTCTAGTATCTTTCAACACCGAATAAAGTTGTAGAGACAAATGGAGAATTTTAATAAGGAGATAGTTAATACGAGGCCCATCATCGATTTTAACAGGAAATTTTTAATGCTTATATGAATATTATATATATATATATATATATATATATATATATATATATATATATATATATATATATATATATATATATCCATATATATATATATATATATATATATATATATAAATATACAGTAAATATATACAGATAGATAGATAGATATATATATATACTGTATATACATATATATATATATATATATATATATATATATATATATATATATATATATATATATATATATATATATATATATATATATATATATATATATATATATATATATATATATATATATATATATATATATATGTATATATATATATATATATGTATATATATATATATATATATATATATATATATATATATATATATATATATATATATATATATATATATATATATATATATATATATGTACTGTATATATATATATATACAGATGTATATATATATATATATATATATATATATATATATATATATATATAATTTGATATCTGTTCATGAGCGGATGTTAGACAATGTTCATAAACCCAAGTAAATGTTGTTTTATTATATCATTTGGTCCCGTAACTCAGACAAAGCGAGAGAGCTCAAATGTGAGCTGTAATTAGCTTCACAATCTTTACCTGACAGAGAATGGAAAACGTATTTTTAATCACATGTCATAATTAGGCATTATAATTACTAATGTTATTGAAGTTTCTAAGTCTTTCATCAGTAACGCAATCATCTTTTTTACGTTCTAGTTGTTAAAGGCTGGATATTATCAGAATATTAATATTCATAAAATTATATAATATTACTATATCTACCATCCTATCTCTGTATGTAGATAGATAGATAGATAGATAGATAGATAGATAGATAGAGAGACAATATGGAGAGTATTTAGGATAAAGGGTGTCAATAAGTTTCTGAGAGCATTAAAATGTTATGATGGAAGTGAACATTTGTTAGAGTTGGAATAAAAAAAATTTGAATCGAGGTTGGTTTGTCTTAATGGCTCTTTAATATATTAAAGGAATGATGCGAGAAATCAGGTGAAGGATAGGAGATTTAGGTTTAAATTAAATTTTAGATTTCTCGGTTTAAACGTGAGGTCGCAAATAATTTACTGGAAAATGTGTAATTTGTCGCAATTCCTCGTACTTTTGCCAAATGAGTGACTCTAAAACCAGATCACTCCCATCCTAAAAGAACAATTTTGAGTTTTAAAAAATTAATACTTAACAGAAATATTGCATTTCAGTGTGATAAATCGACCTTTCTTCAACAAATAAAATTATAAGGGTGCTTTTCGTATGTTTTTAAAATTAAAATATAAGAAAAGGTGTCCTCCAAGCTTCCCTAGAGTCCAAAATCATGAAAGTGAAAAATAAAAAAAAAGAGTTCAAAATTCGTGGATTCAATTATTCTCAAAAGGAACGTAATGCTGTTACTCTAAGCAGGAAATATATTCTACCCTACTCTTGGTTGCTGTAAACAAATGCAATTCGCATTCTTATTGGTTGTTTCGTAGTTAACTCCACTGGAACCACAGTTTACAAACATCCACACGCTTCATTCATGAATATCATGAAAATTAAAATGACATTCAATTTTATGTGTTGGTTTCGGAAACCGTAAACTCGAAGGGAATTTCCCCTCTTCTCACTGCTTTTGTTGTTTTGGATTTTGAATAAAGTGTTAAGAAGAATTTAATCATCGTAGTAACTCTGATTCTTTGCAATAATTTTGTAACATGCCATAATTTTTCTTGCGAAAGTGTATATTATCCAAACTTATATAAAAAAAAAGTAAACAAGTTTAATGCAGGATTCTTCAACGATTGCTAATGTCCACTTTCACTCCAAAACGCTTGGAAAATATTAAAGGCCTCTCGCATTCTCCAAGTTTTCTATTGTCCAAAACAGCCGCTTACATCTGTATCACAAAAACCACGCCCCAACCACAGAGTACAAAAGCATACTTCCCTTTTCCTCCAGATCCTCTGAAAAAACACGATCGCATATTCAACGAATAAAATCAGAAGCTTTTACCATTCACTCCCGGAATGTGAAATTCTCATTACGGCACGTTTTCCTAATCCCAAAGCCATTTGGCATAAGAGGTCTAGATTAGGCACGAGCTAACAAGGCAATCAACACTCGCACTTTTCGATATCCTTCTTTTGCCTTCCAGTGGCAGGACTGGACTCGAGCAGTTTTGTTCATCGTAAACAAATATATTGCGCAAGCTAAACATTCTTTGTTTTATTAAATCAAAATCAAAACATTGTTAAAGTTTTATTAGCTATTGCTAGACACAAGTATAGTTACTTGTGTAAAATATACTTCCAATGGAACATTTAGCATGTGTAAAAAGTTATTTCAATTATCTAATAACGAAGACCTGGATTTGCTAGTTGGTAAATTTAACTAGTATGGTAAAAACAAGTGTTTGAACTATGTGCAGGATTTTCAATTACTCGAATGACTTATGTGTATATATGTATATATATATATATATATATATATATATATATATATATATATATATATATATATATATATATATATATATATATATATATATATATATATATATATATATATATATATATATATATGTGTGTGTGTGTGTGTGTGTGTATATATATATATATATGTGTGTGTGTGTGTGTGTGTGTGTGTGTGTGTGTGTGTGTGTGTGTGTGTAATATACTGTTATATAGATATATGTGTGTAAATTATGTGTGTATATATATATATATGTTACATAGATATATGTGTATAAATTATATATATATATATATATATATATATATATATATATATATATATATATATATATATATATATATATATATATATATATATATATATATATATATATATATATATATATATATATATTATATATATGTATATATATATATATATATATATATATATATATATATATATATATATATATATATATATATAATCCTCTATAAACAGTTGTAATCAGTAACAGACAGTTAATCACACTTTGTTTATTATTCAGATAGTACTAAAAGGATATATGATAAAAAATAATTATTAGTGAATATATGTATAATAGGTTTGTTATTACTAACTCGCTGTACTGCCATGCCGTCAGGCTTCTTATATCTTTCTTGAAAACCGATACGAAACATATATTTCACCAATTTCCGGTCGTTTGGATATCATAATATTTTCGAGATATATAATAAATGTTAAATGACATTAAGATTAAAACTCCAGATGAATAATTTTGTTATCTAAATTAAAAAGATCTGGAGCTTTTCCACGACTTTATTACATAATGTCGCCAATATTTCTTTTAATATTTGAGTCTGAAATGAAAAGCAATAAAATATGAACTCATTTCAAATAGTCTCTTCTATTTAGTTTGGGTGCATCTATAAATTTCCAAACGTTTTATATCTTTTAATCGACCAATACGTTCTTGAGAAACATGTATCATTCTTCTTTCCCTCATTCTGCTTTACCTCACTGCTTTCTTCGTAGGGTAATATCGTAATCACACACACACGCACGCACACACAAACACACACACACACACACACACACACACACACATATATGTATATATATATATATATATATATATATATATATATATATATATATATATATATATATATATATATATATATATTAATGGCAGTGTCCTTAAGATTTTGATTTATTATTTTTGCAATTTGTTTTAATATGATTAGATTTGCTTATAAAACTTTTAGTCAAACATTAACCATCTTATGAATCTGAACCAAAAATAGGGAATAAACCTCATGACTAACATTATAAAACTTGTCAACAAAATTATTTTATTACTTGATTCTTAGAAGTCCATTTAGTTAATAGCATCATTGTAATAAAAAGATATGTCGTAGAAATGATATCTTTAAAGGTGTATACAGTATATCAAATAAAATGTAATTATTCTGTCTACGAGAATTAGCTCTTCCAACTACATAAAGATTATTCGAGATTATAATATGAATTCCTTCTTAATAAATTTTTGCCCTATCTGTATTTCACATTACTGTTTAATAAGATTATCATTATAGAAGCCGACCAGAAATAACTGTTTTAAAATTTTTAAAAATAAGTCTAACATAATCTAGTGTCACTGCGCAAATTAATTGTGGCAAAGCAATTCTCTTTCATTAAGACAAGACAAAATTAACTATAACAGGTAATTTGTCTTTATAATTTAGAGCCTCCCAAAGTTAATCATCCTCAGCTAATGTGTTTTTTTCTGAAGACACAAAGCTTCTTCCGGAATATAAGATTAATAATTACCAAAAGAAGATTAAGACAGTTTTATCGTCTCACTTCCCTTTTGAAAGAGGATTACAGCTTCAAGCAAATAACTAATCTTCGACGTCTCGAAATGTACCGAGAAATTCATCATAATATGTGATTGTGATATTACCCTACGAAGGAAGACAGTGAGGCAAACCAGAATGAGGGAGACGAGGATGAGATATGTTTCTCAGAACGTATTACGCGATCAAAAGACATAAAACGTTCGGAAATACAGCTTTATCCAGCAGAGAGAGAGACAGACAGACAGAGAGAGAGGAGAGAGAGAGAGAGAGAGAGAGAGAGAGAGAGAGAGAGAGAGACAGACAAACAGAGAGAGAGAGAGAGAGAGAGAGAATGACCGACAGACAGACAAACAGAGAGAGAGAGAGAGAGAGAGAGAGAGAGAACAGCTTCATCTCAAGAGAGAGAGAGAGAGAGAGAGAGAGAGAGAGAGACCGACAGACAGATAGACAAACAGAGAGAGAGGGAGAGTGAGTGGCCGACAGACAGACAAACAGAAAGAGAGAGAGAGAGAGAGAGAGAAGGGGGGGGAGGGGGGAGGGGGGAGGCGAGATAAGTCCTATTCATGAACAAAAGAACAAACCCTGCATTTAACCAATGATAAACGAGGAGAGCCAAAGGAACGGAAGAGGGATTTAAAAGGCAAATAACTCTCCCGTTTACTGGCATAAGCCGCAGAGGCCGCTTTCAATCCCATAAGACGTATTCTCGTAACGGAGACCATTAATCTCGCCATTAAAAGATGCTCAAGGAAGCGTACAGAGAGACGAAAATCTTAACAAATCGAACGGGCTTTGGGGTGAAAGAAGACGGAAGGCATATTGAAATTTGTGCACAGAGGCAGGACGTCGGTGGGAAATTTTCCGAGATAATTCCATTGATAGGAGAATTATATACGGCTATTTTTGGGATGTCTCCCCGGATCCAAAAAGATTTTTGAGAGTCTTTACCTGATGGAGGCGACCATGAAACAAAAAAAAAAAAAACTGAAGAGAATTAAGAGCATAGAAATTTATAGGTTCACCGAAAAGAAATAGAAGAGGTTATTTGAAATGAGTCAATAACTCATTGATTTTTTTTATTTCAGAGACAAATACTAAAAGAAATATGGAAACATCGTGTAATAAAATCGTGGAAAAGTTCCAGATGTTTTCAATTTAGATAATAAAATGATTCACCTGGAGTTTCATTCTCAGTGTCATTTAACCTTTATTATATATTTCGAAAATATTAGGGTATCTAAGCGACCGGAGATAGGTTAAAATATATTTTGATTTTTTTTTTAAAAGACATAGGAAGTCAGATGGCAGGACAGTACAGCGAGTGAGCAATAACAAACCTGTTATACATATATTCACTAATAATTATTGTGTATCAAATATCCTGCCAGTACTGTTTGAATAATAAACAAAGTTTGATTAAGATTAATTACTAATTACAACTGTTTATAGGGTTTTTTTTAAACAATATCCCATTAAATAATATAAATCAAGGCAGACGAATAAATAACTGAAACCAATTATCAAACAAAATAAATAGCCGACAAAGGAAATATAACCATCACGATCACTGTAAAGAGAGAGAGAGAGAGAGAGAGAGAGAGAGAGAGAGAGAGAGAGAGAGAGAGAGAGAGAGAGAGAGAGAGAGAATCTGCCTGCGCGAAAATGAAAGCCTTTCACAGTGCACTGAATAGTGGAGAATAATGAATTTCACAGATTTCCATCAGTTATTAAAATCATATTTTTTTCCTGAAACATTGTCAATCAGTGTGAAGTATTTTTTCACATCTCTCATTCCAAAAAAGCATCCTGATAAAAGTTAATGTTTAAGGTTGCAGGCGAGAGAGAGAGAGAGAGAGAGAGAGAGAGAGAGAGAGAGAGAGAGAGAGAGAGAGAGAGAGAGAGAGAGAGAGAGAGGAGGACACACGTTGGACACCAAGAAAACATTTTAGCAATATCAGATAAATCTTGCACCAGCAGAAAACATTACCAGCTATATATATATAAACATCTTTATATATGATATATATATATATATATATATATATATATATATATATATATATATATATATATATATATATATATATATATATATATATATATATATATATATATATATATATATACTCTGAAGCACATAAGTGCACCTCACCCTCAAATTCAAATGTAATCCTAATTCTCCTCTGTAAATTAAATTACGAAGTACTAATGTTTATCCTTAAGCCTATGAAAAGGCAATACAAAATAAATCTTTAATGAACGGAAGAGCGGATATTAATTCATTTTACTTCTCAGAAATTACTGTAGTTTAAGAGGTGAAGTAAAGCTTAAGACAAGGAAAGACTGTGACTGCAGACCAGCCTGCCTCTTGGACTACAGAGACATCTGTTTCCTGGTCAACGACGGAGTATTTACCCTCTTTGGTCGTTGTGACAGAGATCCAGCCATTTGAGTGACTTGCCTCTGCCAGCTAACCCGTCCTGTTTCCTAGACTCTACACGATTCTCTACTTTGGTGCAGGTCGATTGGGTTACACGGTCTGTCAGCTTGGGAGTTACCATTAACAACTGAAGCCGTACCAATAAAGGTGTTGATTTGTGCGGTGCTTTTTTTTCACGTTAATTATACAGATAAATTTCAAGAATAAATTTGCAACAGTTCATTAGTTCACTTAACGAGTGTTTTTTTTTTTATTTTTTTTTTACATTTTTATTCTATTACTTTATTAAATGGGAGCCAATATAAGGTTCTTCTTTTCATTAATTCATGATTTTGATTTATTAGAAGTTTTTGTCTGTGTGTATTCAATTATATTTACTTTACTTCATATCATTCTCATGTTCGAAACAGTACAGCAGAGAGAGAGAGAGAGAGAGAGAGAGAGAGAGAGAGAGAGAGAGAGAGAGAGAGAGAGAGAGAGAGGAGTCGATAAATGCACATGGGTACACACACGTTGAAAGGATATATAATTATTTCTTTGCCAACCTAACACACAGCACCCCCACCCCTAAAGAACATAACGTCAAGACCATGAAAAAATATCCCACGGTATTTTTCACAAAACAAACAGTTTTCCTCTTATGCTCTGTATATGGAGCTAATGTATCATTAATCCCCGGGGAGACTTTTCTCTGAGTTGTAGCCTTGTTGTGGATTTCTGGAGATTAGTGATTACATTAGTGTTAATCTCATTAATTCTACATAAATATTAGGAGTCTTACTTCAAGTAATTTTTTGTTGATTATTTTCATCATATCTTGGAGGTACGAATGTTTACTTGTGAGATTTAAAGTAGAAATATACAAATTGATGTTATTAAAAGTAATTGTAGCTTACATGTACTTTTAATTTCAATAAAGTGGTTCGCTCTCTTTAATTCATTCTAGAAATATCTTGCATAATCATGTATAGCTTTTATAATAAAACTAGGACACTAAGTACATCGTAGTGTAAAAATATATGGATGCAAGTTACTTATTATTATTATTATTATTATTATTATTATTATTATTATTATTATTATTATTATTATTATTATTATTATTATTGATTCTACTGTACCTCTTATTGGTTTGTTTTGGCAATGACTAGATGGGTAATATAATAATTAATTACTTGAGTATAGATGGATAGATGCCATTAAATAAAATTCGTCTAATTTGAACTTCAGTATAACTAGTATTAATTTGATTCAATGTCCTTGATAAAAAATAATCATTATGAAACTTACAATGGCTAAGGAGGAATCCCGCTGATTTAATTTCAAATGTCAACAAATGATCGGGATACAGATGACTAACGTTCTTCCAGCCGTCGAAGTGTTTGTTCCATTCTCTTCTCTCTCTCTCTCTCTCTCTCTCTCTCTCTCTCTCTCTCTCTCTCTCTCTCTCTCTCTCTCTCTCTCTCTGTGATGTAAGAATGTAAGCTGCCGCTTAAGATTCAAGAATA
Source organism: Macrobrachium rosenbergii (assembly GCF_040412425.1). Lineage (NCBI taxonomy): Eukaryota > Metazoa > Arthropoda > Malacostraca > Decapoda > Palaemonidae > Macrobrachium > Macrobrachium rosenbergii. The sequence continues at coordinate 20,949,118 of NC_089765.1, read as the reverse complement.
ATTTCAGAAAAGGAGCATATATCGGGACTTCTCCAGCCAGAATAAGTAATAGTTGCAGTGTATAGCAATACGTTC
>NC_089765.1:20934043-20936543 GCF_040412425.1 Macrobrachium rosenbergii | reverse complement strand
TGAAATTGTTTATTATATTAGTGAAGGTGTAATGTAAGATTTTGACAGGGAAATTATACAAAGATGACATAAGGACTAAGAGAGGAAGGACTGATAGAAACCTTGTAAAACGATTAAAACAGGTAAAAAGACGGATCAGTGATTCGAACTGTTTAGTTACCAGAAAGAACAAAGACCGTTACGTTGCAGAATCCGCTTGCATCACGATACTGTTAAATGGGAAAAGGAGAGGAAGACCTGGGAAGTGGTGAATAGATGGAGTGCAAGAGGTACTAGGGAGGAAAGGCCTTAAAATCCAGGAAGAGTGAGAGTATGCAAAAGACAGAGGCCAATGCCGCTGCACCACTATAGGGCAGGATGGTTCGATGCACTGCTATGATCCTTTCGTATGCGTTTTGTAAATACTGTTAAATAATACATTTACGCTTTCTATAGCCATCGAGTTGCCTCGAACCTAGAGTTGCCAACGTTTGTTTATGACTAATTTTACTGCAGTGAGGATGCATCTTAACATTGTGCCCGTTGCTCTAAGGAAAACAAATTTATAGATACACATTTCGTCTTACACAAAGTGGCATAAGTTTTTTTTTCCTGCGTTCTTTTTCACCTGCTTTTTTCTTTTCTCGTCTTTTTTTTATTTACTTTGACAAATTAGTCGATCTTTTGTCGTATGTCCAACATGTTCAGAAATATGATATATAATGTATTTATCTTAAACTATCATTCTTTCTTTCTTTAAACCTTCAGCTGAAAACCCTTAGTGACAGAGTCAGCAGACTATAAGCCCTTGAGGGTTCCAAAGGGAAATCCACATTAAGAAGAATCTTATATTAGAAACTACAGAGATCTGCGCAAGCATTCTTTATTAACCGCAACAGAATGAACACTAACATTACTCGGCAAGACCGGTGAAGAAAATTCCATCACAAAATTCCGAGCAGTTGCGAATCAGCCAAGCGATGTTCCTCCCATTTGAAAATGGGAAAGTTACTCGGGCAGTAATGGAGCAGGAACCCTTCTCTTTCGAAATAGAGAGAGAGAGAGAGAGAGAGAGAGAGAGAGAGAGAGAGAGAGAGAGGGAAAAATGGTTTCCTCTTGTGTCCCCACAATACACCCGAAGCCTCAACTTTATTCAGGATATTCAGCAGGACCCGAAAAGGAGTTGGGGGACTTCAAATTGGTTCCGACCATTGTTGTCAAAAGAGAAGTGATTCTAATTTTTCTTTTGTATTCTTATGCGCCGGTGTTTTTTTTTTCCTTCTGGGAAATCGAGGGAAAAGCCTTTTGTTGAATCCCCAGTTTCCAGTTAAGTATCTGACAAAAATGCTCAGGTTGAGGTAACTTTGTTTTGACGCATTTTCGTCTCGCTGAAATAAGAAACTTTACTTGTAGTTTTTCTTTGAAAATGTAATGGAAATTTTCTCTACACACACACGTATATATATATATATATATATATATATATATATATATATATATATATATATATATATATATATATATATATATATGTATATATATATATATGTGTGTGTGTGTATATATATATATATATGTATACAATGGCTTGAAATAAAAGTTGAAACCATTCAGGACCTCTTATTTTTCACTTGTGGAAATAAATAATATAAATAATATATATATATATATATATATATATATATATATATATATATATATATATATATATATATATATATATATATATATATATATGTGTGTGTGTGTGTATATATATATATATATGTATATTTACAATGCTTGGAAATAAATCGAAATATACCCTGTCTCTTATTTTTCACTTATGGCAATATATATATATATATATATATATATATATATATATATATATATATATATATATATATATATATATATATATATATATATATATCTACTACACAAACCTATTTTTCTGAGTTTCTGTTTAAAGATTTTTTAGAATTCCTCCGAAATGCTCCCATCACTTTTTTTCAGCGTGGCTTTTAAAGGTTATGGCATAAGTTTTTTTTTTTATCCTGTGCTCTTTTTCACCTGCTTTTTTCTCTTCTCCTCTTTTTTTTTATTTGCTTTGACAAAAATTAGTCGATCTTTTGTCGTATGTCCAATATGGTCAGAAATATGATATATAATGTATTTTGTCCATTTCTCTTTTTCTCCGTTTTAAACAGCCTTTTATTTTATCGGTAAGATAATCAAAATACAAAATAAGGAGTTATTTACTACAAAATGAATAGCTAGTTCCTAAAAACACGTATATTTTACATTCAGTAACTTTGTCCATTACTATTCTTACTTCTACAAAGGCATTTTGATATCTGTCATACTCTAATAAATAAAGAAAGATTCCCCACTACGTAAAATACACGTTTTTTTTTATCCATTTCAAAACAATTTCTCTTAACTGATGCAACGTTTCTTTTCTATTTTTCTAAAAACTCTCTTCTTAACATTTTCGTAGCTCTTCCTTCTCGCTATCATAGAGTGGTTACTCTCCTCC
>NC_089765.1:20916543-20921543 GCF_040412425.1 Macrobrachium rosenbergii | reverse complement strand
ATATAACTAAAATGATAAAAGTATGTAAGAACGAAAGCTAATGGAATGGTTTACGGCCCTTTTACTCGAGCCATAAAAAAAATCCGGCGAAGTCTGGTATGAAAGAAGGAGAGAAACAGCAGTCATGCAGCCGGTTGCTTTTGTTTCTCCCAGGAACCGATAGATGGCGTCAGCTCCCACCTTTCACATTTCGGATGACTATGCTAACGAGAGAGGAGGAAGCGCTCAGATGTAATCATAAATTGATATTATTGCTTGACGTGGTATTATAATTCAGTCAATAATACTACTTAAATATTTACCTGAAGTAAATTTATGTATTACGTACAAATGAAAGTCATTTACTTGTAATATGATAAATGCTTTCGTCATGTTGACCGAGTTTTAGTGATAATAGTCTTTCCATCGGAGCACGTATAAAAATATGTTCAGAATACGTTACCATACCATGAGATGTTTGGAGATGTGATGTTTTGTTTATTAATGTTGGGAATTAATAAATGTTCATAAATACCCTAGCTATGGTTTTTACTCCTGTATTACCACCAGTAAACATAGAGAGAGAGAGAGAGAGAGAGAGAGAGAGAGAGAGAGAGAGAGAGAGAGAGAGAGAGAGAGAGAGAGAGAGAGAGATATATATATATATATATATATATATATATATATATATATATATATATATATATATATATATATATATATATATATATATATATATATATATATATATATATATATATGACAGTGGTAATGAACATTGTACGTACATTGATTTAGGCTTAATGGGCTACTATTTAATCCTGCAATTACAGTCGTTACTCAGGCATTGTTACAAAAGAGAGATTGTATAAAGGACTTACTAAAGAGATTATAGCTTCAATGGATTTCAGGAAGAGACAATACTTGTTAAAACATTTGTATGCATTCGGCGATTTTTAATGCGAAGAAATTATCAATAAAAGTCTGATGTGAGCATCGAATTCCTTCCATTTCCACCATAAAATCTATTTTGGCGACGGAGCCTGATATCCTCAGGAAAGAAGCCTCATTTTACGTATGTATTTCCCTTTGATATCAAGCAAGAATATCATTTCCCTTCGCAGTTTGCCATTCAACGTCACATCCTCTGCAGTATTACATCTTCTCTTGGTAAACGCGTAGTTTCATCTCTAATATGGAGTGAATCCTTCTCACCATCTGTCATATGCACTCATTTTCTCTCTCTCCATGAATTAATGAATTTCATAAGCAAATGCTTTGTGTTCTTGCCTTAGCTCAGCCCTTGATTTCCTGGTTTCCTCCGGGTTAAGAAAGCCCCACATGTTTCACCAATTTAACTTAATATTACATTGAACATTGTTTCTGTGTGAGTCTGTATTGGTTAGAAAGCTTCATAAAGGTTTTCATTAACGCCTTCAGCACTTTGAAAATACGGTGGTAGTCAGATGGGGCTTTATATCAGGGAATTTATTTTATTTTTTTTTTTATTATTTATTTATTTTTTTTTTTAGATTTCTACTCTTTTGGCGTCTCAAAATGTCCAGTTACCCAGATAAATTTACTGAGGTTGCCGATGGCTCAAGTCTAAATTTGTGGTTCAATGCTCTTGAGTTACAGCAATTACAAAGAAAATTAAGGCAGATGGACATTCGTTGTTTTTAAAAGATAATGTGATTAACTTCGTATCTTGGATTTGTTTTTACAACCAACAGCTTTTTTTAAGTCATTCTGCTGTTTACGATTTCCGAAAACAAACCCAGTCGAATTGGTTGCGTATTTGTTGAATCATATTCTGGGATTGTGGTATTATCATAAGCTTTTAATTATACTTATATAAAAACAAAAATTATATCAGCATTGCTGAAACTTTCAATCTGAATTCATAATCTGTACGCGGTTAGGCATCCTTTCGGTCATCTTTTAAAAGGAAAAATGTTCACGAAATCTTTAAGAGACGCAGAAACAAATTAATGTTTGGAAAAGCAACAGGTTATTCAGCATGTAGCCTCTTGTGTTACCAAAAAACAATGCCCATGAAATCAGCTGATTAAAAATTCAACAAAATTCTCACTTCTTTTTATCAGTTATTGTTGCGTATTTAGTTAATTTTCTGTATTTTCAAAACGAAATTTGAAATTATAATAAATAATTTCAAGGCGTGAAGTTGAAACTTATGTAAAGACTGAATTGTAAACACCAATCGGAAAATGCCCTTTGTTAAGACCCTTATGAATAAGAACCCATAATTGAGCCTGAACAGAAGGTAAACTCAAAACAGCACCACAATTTTTTTTGCAGCTGCAAGAGGACTGCGCGCAATATAAACGGGCCATAGAACAGAAAGCCAATATGTTTCAGACAGGAATTGAAAGTCAACAACGCAGTTTGCACCCAAATGGGACTCGGAGCAAAGCGAAACATTCCGAGGGAGAGAAAAGGGAACGGTTGCATTGTGTTCGATTCAAAGTGTCGGAACAGTGGACGGGACTCAGACGCAGGAGAGAGCTCGAGATGTAACTAGAATTGGAGTAGAATTGGGGCAGTAGGGTAGTAGTGCTTTGATCATTCTGATAGGATTATCTATTTTTTCATTATGTTGTTCTTCAAAAGAGAAAACTAATGGTATTCACCAGTTACAAATAGAAGGTTGGTCAAGCGCCAACCTCCCTTACTACGAAGACTGGCCTGACAGTCTAACGCACTCTGGACTTCTTTCAGTATTCTCTGCAAGTTTTTCTTTTTTTCTTACACCATTCCCGGAGGTATCAACCCTTGTATAACGCGATAACTAGGTCAGTCTAATGTTTTTAATTTCAGCTTTGGTTCTTAACATAATGCATCGTTATTTCTATTTTTTGATTAATAGCTTATATATATATATACATACATACATACATATATATATACACACACACACACACACACACACACACACATATATATATATATATATATATATATATATATATATATATATATATATATATATATATATATATATATATATATATATGCATGTATGTGTACAAACGGTGTGTATGGTGTTGTGTGTACAGGCATATATAAAGATAACTGTTAACTGTATGGAATTACCACAAATCAAATATGAATGCAAATATATATGATTTCACTAGTCAGCTAAAATAGCAAATAATTTTGGGAGATTCGGTCATTATCTCCACAAGTAATGTTATATACAAATAAGTATGTACATAATATCAGAGAGAATAATTTTAAAGTCTTGATGGGAAAGCAGTCTAATCAACTTTCAAACTCGAGACATTGAGAAGAGAAAATAGTCCTTCAGAAACATGGTCGAATAAATAAAAAAAAAAGTATGGAATAAGAATCAAGGGTTTTATCAACAATATTAAATCAGACCAAAAATTCAGAGGTACCAAAGCAATATTGGTGCTCTAGAAGGCAATAAAAAAAAAACAGAGTTTAAGAGATACATGAACAAATATCTTGTCCATTTTATCTTTCTCCTGTATCACTCTACCTTTCTAACTTTCATACATGGCTCTTTTATCTATCTACCTTTGGCAAAATAGATTTTATTATTTAGGTAAGAGCTAGCAGGTAAATAAGATGTCAAATAAGAGTGAGAGATTGATACAGGGATCTAGAGTTCACAGGAGTTTTATACGAATGAAAGGTCAGGAGGCAGGAGGTACAAACCGCTAGATAATACATGCTACGCAAAAAGGCCTGTGATGAATCCGTGTATTCCTCGTAATTAAGCAAAAACAGTCGTGCCTGCAGTGTAACTTTAAACAGTACAAATGTGTAGATGATCCACACCCACACACACAAACACATATATATATATATATATATATATATATATATATATATATATATATATATATATATATATATACATACATATATATGTGTGTGTTTGTGTATATATACACACACATATATATATATATATATATATATATATATATATATATATATATATATATATATATATATATGTGTGTGTGTGTGTGTGTGTGTGTGTGTGTGTCTATCTGTCTGTCTGTGTGCTCAGTTTTATTTGCAGATGAATTGAATTTCTGTATATTATGCATAATTACACATAAACACACAGCTGTCCTTCAATATACATTAAATGGACGAAAACAATATACAAGTCTTCGCTAGCGCATTATATATGTAGGTAACTTTTCCATATAAGTATACACATACATATACGTATGTATATAAAACGTACACACTTCCCTCCAAAGCAATATAACAAGAGGACATATTAAGTTCCCCGCATGTCTTCTCTTTACAACCTTGAGAACACGGCAGGGATCTCGGATAACCTTTATTCCTGCAAAATGAACCAGGGCCTTAACTTGGGACTTAGGAACCGTGTCCTATTTTCTCGGGCCTCTCAGGATATGGAGGACGAGAAATAAGGAAGAAGGGAAAATGCCTGTTACGGGAGGTAAAACAAATTTATCGTAGGAGAGGAGATTGCGGAATGGGCGGAGAGAGGAAATGTAGAGAGAATTACGGAAAAGGGAGAGAGAGGACGTCGCTGGTAGAAAAATAAAAACAAAATGATAAAATGGCTGAATAATTTGAAAAGGCAGAAAATTAAATGAATGAAAATAAGGCGAAAAATAGAGTTTTTAAAGTAAGGATGTTCGTGAATAGTTTAAGGGAATTATCTTGATTGGCAGTATATTTAGAGAAATCTGTTACCAAACATATCTATTACCGAATAAAATTTATTACCAATAATTGGTGATTGTTTCCTAAGACTTGACTTATATACATTTCATTAGAAACGATAATTGTAATAAGACGTAATGCCCGTTTCACCCTGAAATTATTCAGTAAGCATAGTAAGAAAACCGAAATAGGAAAAAGTGTTCAAAATATAAATAGAAAATTAAACTACACTCCAGTAAGTCATTCAAACACTCTAGTAATGTTTTAGTTTTTCTAAAAAAAAGAATCTCTATTTTTGTAAAGGACATGTTGACTCAAGAGCT
>NC_089765.1:20909043-20911543 GCF_040412425.1 Macrobrachium rosenbergii | reverse complement strand
CTCTCTCTCTCTCTCTCTCTCTATATAAATATATATATATATATATATATATATATATATATATATATATATATGTATGTATATATATATATATATATATATATATATATATATACATACATTCATACACACACATGGGATTTTATAATTTCTGCTTCCTAAATATTATGTGTTACGGATAAATAAAGGATATTCAAGACCAGTTGTTAATATAACAATTACGCAAATAGAATAAATTTTTTGTAGTATTCTCGAGGATTTGCATTTTCATATTAATATAAAATTACTGCAGAAAAAGTACAAGCCTTAACAGACCCTTCACTGAAAAAACTTAATAAACTAAATTTTGATCTATGAAAGCACCAGAACACAAATTTTCTCTAGGACAGTCGACACCGATCTACATAGTTACGCTTTCTCTCTTTCTCTCTCTCTCTCTCTCTCTCTCTCTCTCTCTCTCTCTCTCTCTCTCTCTCTCTCTCTCTCTGTGTGTTTTATTTCCTAGTACTATAAGCTTCCTAAACTCCAGAAAACAAACGTGGCTTCCCCCTCACCACCACACACACATTTCAACCCTTCGAGTTATTCCTCTGCCTTCCTTCTTGCCGTAATAGTTCTATTCCTTCACCAAGAATAATGGTCGCCCACATCTAGGATCCAGGATCCTTGATTTCCCCGGAGAGGGACTGTAGATTTCGCCCGGAGGGGGCGGGGGTCGGGGGGGGGGCGGGGAGGGAAGGTAATGCGCTTGTTCCTTGTGGGAATGAGATCAGGAACGAAATTTCTGACCCCCTCCCCCCTCTTCCGAGACATTAGTTTTCCTATCATTATTCAGGGTATCCAAACTCCCCTGTGAACGGGATAACGTGCTTAAGAAAAATTGCCTTGTTTTCCGGCGGAAGGTTTATCTGTAAATGCAGTTGAGGTTATGTTCTTGTGTATTGGAAGTATTTTGAATTTCATACAAGGACAGGAATATATATACATATATATATATATATATATATATATATATATATATATATATATATATATATATATATATATGTGTGTTTTTATCACATCATATATATATATATATTCATATATATATATATTAAACTACAAACGTCATATTATATATATCAATTGCTATATATACGGAAATAATATATTTTATATATATGTTATGTATGTATGAAGGGGAATTTTTTCAGTTGATAATAAGTTCGTCGTCTCGTGGTATATATATAACGACGGAAGACATTAACCATATGGCCAACACACTCGTTAAAATCGCGTGTGGTTAAAATCGCATCACTGTAGTCCTGAGTTCTTGTTTTCCGTGGTTCGAGCCCACGAGACGACGAACTTTTATCAACTGAAAAAGTTCGTCGTTCTGTTAACATATATGAAAAGACATTATATATTATTATTTTGTTAAAATTGAATATTGAAGGACGTTTGAGTTAATGCTTATATATATCGAGCCCACGATATATATATATATATATCGACTGAAAATATATATCGGGCAATATATATGAAACATATTATTTTCGAGGTAGAGCGAATATATAAAGGATGTTTATATATATATATATATATATATATATATATATATATATATATATATATATATATATATATATGTGTGTATATTTAAATTCCTACCCCTGTATAAAATTCAAAATACTCTGATACACACGACCGCACCTATTCGTAAATATAACCTCGACTACATTTACAGATAAAACCTTCCGCCGGAAAACAAGGCAATTTTTCTTAAGCACTTTAGCCCGTTCACGGGGGAGTTTGGATACCCTGAATAATGATAGGAAAACTAAGGTCTGGGTAGAGGGGGAAGAGGGTCAGAAATTTCGTTCCTGATCTCATTCCCACTAGGAACAAGCGCATTGCCTCCCCCCCCCCCCAAACCCCCCAGACGAAATCTACAGTCCTCTCCTGGGGAAATCAAGGATCCTGGATCCTAGATGTGGGCGACCATTATTCTTGGTGAAGGAATAGAACTATTACGGCAAGAAGGAAGGCAGAGGAATAACTCGAAGGGTTGAAATATTTGTGTGTGGTTAGGGGGGAGGGGGAGCCATGTTTGTGTTTTGGAGTTTAGGGAGCTTATCGCACTAAGAAATAAAACAGAGAGAGAGAGAGAGAGAGAAGAAATAAAACAGAGAGAGAGAGAGAGAGAGAGAGAGAGAGAGAAAGAGAGAGAAACTGTGGATCGATTTGACCTGCCGTAAAGGAAATTTTTGTCTTGCTGCTTTCATAGATCAAAATTTTGTTTATCATGTTTATGTTTCTATGAAGTGTCTGTCAAGTTTGCAGTTATCTTGCTGTGATTGTATTGAATTTGAAAATGTAAATCCTCTTGAATATTACGAAAAATTTACTCCATTCATATAATGTTATATTTACTATGGGTCTTGAATATTCTTAGTTTATCCTTATCAGAATATTTAGGATGCACTTACCATAAAACCTCAAAATATACAATGACCCA
>NC_089765.1:20886543-20904043 GCF_040412425.1 Macrobrachium rosenbergii | reverse complement strand
CGCGGTGGTTTCTTGGTGTTGCGTATACATATGTACAGTACATACGATATGTTTATGTTATATATATATATATATATATATATATATATATATATATATATATATATATATATATATATATATATGTATATATATATATATATATGTGTGTGTGTGTGTATATGTATATATATATATATATATATATATATATATATATATATATATATATATATATATATATATATATATATATATATAATATATATATATATATATATATATGTATATACAATGTACATATACACACTCTAAAACTAAGCACTACCCATCAGCCCCCGTTCTGGACGACAGAAAGAATAACACCAGAGGAATTTGCGCATGAACTTTTAATTACATATCCCGAGATTATTACGCTGCTTAAACCTGTTTAATTGCGATGCAAGTGTGTTTTACGTAACAGGTCAGAGAGCAAATGAGTTGTTTTATACCGTGTTACCTGACCTTTGAGTTGAAATGTATTGCTTAATGATGCGTTTCTCTGTAAGCATGGAATATTATATTAGCAAAGGCGAGTTCACCCTTTCTCTTTAGAAGACGTCGAGGCTGAGATGCCAGGAGTTGCCTGATAGTATTTATATGTGGCTCAGCTTAACAAAGGTTATATAAAGGACAGGCTCGTAGGTGTATCGTGTTTTGTTTTTTTGTTATCTTCGATCATATCGCAAAATAACTCGAGACGACAAAATCATCAATTTTAAATGAATAATGTACTCTGGAAATAAAATTTATATAAGGCTTATTAGTGACTGCCTTCCTCATAGGTGATAATCACAAGCTCACCTTAGAAGGGAATCGTCCGAAACTGATTCGTTTTTAAGTAATTATCCTCTAATTTTAGCGGAGTTTTATCATGACCCACCATTAAGGAGCGATTTTAATGACTTACAAATTGCTTCTTGTTACGTGAATCGTAGGTTTTTAACCAGAGATAACAAGCATCTTGGAATGTCTTGTATCGTTATATTGGTACCTTGTTTAGGAACTTAATATGATCTCCAGGCATTAGATTTCCTTTTAAATCATCCATTTGAAAACTGAGTGAAATTCTCGCATACTTCTCATCTCTTCGCGGTTCAATAATAAGCTTATTTCTTTGTCAATGGGACGAACGTACAGAAAAATATAGAATTCATTCATGATTACTTACACCTATTGTTCACCACGTTTTGCTATACAGCTGTAATAATATTTTACATTGCATAAGCACGACTTGGAATGAACTATTCTTCATTGGCAAAAATTATTGTTACCTCCTTAATTAGTGACCTGAGGCTGAAGGATATCGTTTTTGTTTTGATTAAAAACTGCAATGCCGAAAAAAAAGTCTTTTGTAACAATAGCTTACTTCACTTGGTTCAGGAAACAATTATAAAACACGAACTTAATTCAGTCCATTGCAATAGTCAAAACTCTTTTATAATTTGTTACTGTTTCCTTGATAGTAATGGAATTGATGAAGTATATAAAATTATCGGAAGAATATATATGCAGAAATTACTGGGAATGAACGAATATATGCACATAAGGAATGAAATGTGCATACATACATGCATGCACACGTTTGTTATATATATATATATATATATATATATATATATATATATATATATATATATATATATATATATATATATATATATATATATATATATATATATATATATAAACACAAGTTTACATATGCATCATATTATATATATTCATAGACGCACTGGCCAAGTAAACGACATAGCCTGTTCATATCCCGCCCACCCCCGCCCCGCCCCCGTTCCTCCCCACTTACTGAAGACTCTGTCCATGGTTCACGGTTCATGTGGAAATTTCTCAGGCTTACAAGCCTCTCTTGTCGTTATATCCCTCCATTTTTCTTGCCGCGCCTGTGATGGTTTGGTTCCCTCTCATTTTTATTCCCCACTTTTTCTTTTTTTGTGTTTTTCTTTTTATTTTTGTGTTTCTGTACCTGTTTTTCCTATGTATGCTTTCGTATACCTTTTACTGATATTCTTTATAATGTGTTTGCTTTGGCTTCCATGTTACTTTCCTTTTTATAGGCTTATTTAAAGAACATTGTATTTTAATACGTATTGTTTTAGGATTTAGGTTGAAAAGAGATTTTAATTGTTGTCCGCAAACAAAAATATTAAATAAAAAGCACAGGAGACTGTGGCATTCGATTCGTATTAATATTCGTAGAACGCTATCAATATTTATTTTCCTTTTATAAAACTACAAACTCAGAAGACGCATTTTTGAATAAAAAAAATTCTTGCCCAACAACAACAAATTCACAATAAAATGAACGTCACTCGCTTTAAACTTACATTCGAATATTTTGTGGTCTCATTTTACTGCGTCACGTCCAGTCGTTTCAGTTCATCTACTTTAGTTTAAATGTCTAAAAAGGTATAAGGTCGCTCATGAGCGGCAAAAGCGAGACACAGAGGTCATTGCTTAGTTTCACAAAGTTCTAGAAACTGACGGTGTACACTTATGATCAGCAAACACGTACCTTTCCACCCACATAGGAAAAGGGGAAGCGGCCACTGGGTATTTACCGTTCGTCAGAAAGCAAATAAAATCTCTGTTCCGGTGGAGGTACTGAAATTGACAAAGTGCTGGTCACGTTCGTATTGCTATGGAATTTTCCGTAGATGGTCATTAGCTCTGTATAAATGACATTCAGAGCTGCAATGAAGATCGGATCGTTTTAGCAACAACTGTATAAGTTTACAAATGGAATATTATATCTTAATATTCTTGATATATCTTTTTCATCTATTACTTAATAAAAAAAGTTAAAAAAAACTTTAATCATTTCCTTCCATAGCAGGTAAGACAAGCAATGAAATACATTTTTCTTCCAGGGAGAAAACGCCAAGAAAAAATTCAGCAAATTAAGAGCCAAAGGAAAAAAAACCCAGGGGAAGTTTTTGAATAGTTGTAAAGCTTCTAAAGAAAGCCCGAAATAGTTTGAAAGTTTCCAAGGAAAGCCCAAAGAACCAAGTTCTGTGAGAGGCGAGTTTGAGGAAAAAATTCCGTTGGTAGGCTCGTGGAAAAAAGAACCGGTCGCAAAGATGTGTTGAACTAAAAGGCGTAAATATGTTAGCGGCCTGTGTACTTGATAAGTATTAATGGAACCTTTACGAGAAAGGCAGATAAAGGATAAAGATGCCAAGCTGCTAAGTAATACTGTACTAAAGGAGAGAAAGGAGAGAGAGAGAGAGAGAGAGAGAGCCGGAGAGTGGTAGAGAAAAAAAACAAGGATTTTTATAAATTATCGATAAACTGTGGTACGTTCACAATAAAAAAAAAAAAAAGGATTTTCTCAGAAATTTTTCGATTTTTAATAAACAAATCAAAAAGCACGTAACAATATCTAATAATTCAATAGCTTGTGCAATTCAGACTAGGAATTTTTAGCATTTTTAATAAATCAACTGCAAAATACTGAATGGAAATGTAACATCCGATCTGTATATATATATATATTTTACAGTAAATATGAGAATTATACATAATATGTATATATATATATATATATATATATATATATATATATATATATATATATATATATATATATATATATATATATATATATATATATATATATATATATATATATATATATATATATATATATATATATATATATATATATATATATATTTATATATATACATATCAAAACTATGAATGCTTACCTATCTAACACCTAACACAAACTCCATACACAGAACATACAGTAGAAGTAGAGAACTAAACCTCGCATCCATATAGACCAGGACATAAGCGTAATCCTCACATAGAGTAAAAATACCTCCCTTTCGCCAGCACCCGTTACACAGATCTTCCATCTACGATTATTTATGGGGATATCCTTCACACTCTGAGGACGCTCCCTCCTTGAGTCCTTCATTTGTCTTCCTACATCGCTGATAGTGTCCTTCGCCCGATCTCCTTCATTCTTGTTACTTACTATCCCGAGATACCACATTTTCCTTCTCGTCCTTTATATATATATTTTTGGGGGGTCTGACACAAATTTCTAATTTTTTTTCTCTCTCTCTGTTTACTGCTTTCCGTCCTTGATATTTTTTTTATATTTTTTTCTGACACCGTTTTATTTATTTTTTTTTTTAGTGTTTTGTTTTTTCTATTCGTGATTTTTCTCTCTTTTTTGCTTTTGTCAGACTTGAAATTCTTTTCGTCTTGCTACTCAGCATTTTATTTTTGCATCCTATTTATACTTCATCTTCAAATTTGTTTGTCTGACACCAATCTTTTTCTTAATTCACTGCTTAATATTTCATCTTTTTTATTTGTGGCTTATTCTTACCCTTTAGTCTAACACCATATTATTTTTTTCAAATCAGCATTGTGCTTTACTATTTATTTATGATTCACCTTCGATAATATAAGTAAATTCGCCATATTTTCTTATTTGTTTTCACTATGATTAACGATTCTAAATCTGAACAAATATTTAAGCGTGGAAAATTTGGGCCGTGTTCATCCTATAAGCAATTGAATTTTAGGTGCTACTGTGAAATTCACTCCTGTCTATGGGTATCAGGGTCTTTGCTTAAGAACAAAATTTCATTTCCGAAAATTTAGACCGAATTTAAACTTTGTCCTGTCTTCCTCCTACTTAAAACGTGAAGAATTATACACTCTTTTTCACCTACTTATCATACTTCTTACTACAGAATTATCTCGGATGAATATGAATTAAGTAACACTTACACACGCATACACAAACATTCGGTCTCTCGTTTCTGAACCAGGAAATTATATGGCAAATATATATATATATATATATATATATATATATATATATATATATATATATATATATATATATATATATATATATATATATATATATATATATATATATATATATATATATATAGTGTATATATGTATATATATATATATATATTATATATGATATATATATATATATATATATATATATATATATTATATATATATATATATATATATATATATATATATATTTATATATATATATATATAGTGTATATATATATATATATATTTATATATATATATATATATATATATATATATATATGTATATATATATATATATATATACATATATAGTATATATATATATATATATAATATATATATATATATATATATATATATATATATATATATATATATATATATATATATATATATATATATATATAAACAAATATGCATATATACATATATATATATATATATATATATAATTTTATTTATTCACTTGTCTATGTATGTATACTCGTACATATATGTGTGCATGTGTGTGTGTATGTGCGTCCGTGTATGTCAGCATCATCAAAGACATACTGATATCAACAGAGCAACTGAACCAGAAGCGATCACGATGACAACAAGAAGGCTTCGCTTCACAGGGGAAGAAGGAAAGGGATTTTGGCTCCATTGGCTATCGACGACGTAAACATCTTACTCGGATAGTCAACATCATCAAACGGTCTTTGTCGGTGCGGGGTACCTGAATTCTTATTTTCGATTTCTAAAATAGGTAAACGCTGAAGGATAATATTTGTGTATGTGTATGTGTATGTGTATGTATATACATGTGTATATATATATATATATATATATACATTTATATATATATATATATATATATATATATATATATATATATATATGTATATATATATGTATAACGAAGTAGAAACCAATGAAAAGGAAGGAGTTCTTAATTTGTCCCAGCAGTTTCACCTTCCATTAGGCCTCTTCCGGTGAACTTTATTGACTGATTGAGAAGAATACAACTATATATATATATATATATATATATATATATATATATATATATATATATATATATATATATATATATATATATATATATATATATATATATATATATGTGTGTGTGTGTGTGTGTGTGTATACTGTATATATACTTTGTTTTCTAGCCTCTCGAATTGCATAAAGTTTTATACTTATAATAAAACCATTTTCTCGGTTTTCGGACACCCACTTTTGCCACTTTATTTTCTAAATGCTAAATTTTAAAATAATTTTTATGGGTGAACATTTGGGAGTAGCACATACATGAGATCATGCAATACAAGATATATATATATATATATATATATATATATATATATATATATATATATATATATATATATATATATATATATATATATATATATATATATACATATATCACGCAACAGTGTTTACATCTTATAAATCATCACCTTTACCTTCAGTCACAAAGGGAATTTCTGAAAATACAACATCCAGGCTTAATATGCTATTGAACCATTTTGGACGAAATGATCCCAAAAGTGCATCTGAATCATTCCATCACCCAGCACCTTTTAATAACAAAAGGCACATCAATATGCACGATTATATTTCTCAAAGAATATTATCAGTGTCCCTCGAATTAAGGTTTTAAAAAAAGTTTGTCAGAATATTTAAGTTCGTTTAAATTCGGGAATGTTATGACCATTACCATTATGATTATTTTTAATCATTATCATTACCATTCAAACAGATGAAAACATTAAATTTATTCAAAGAAATTATATCTTAAATACGAATGGAGAATAATATCCAATATTTTTAGCCACTGGTTATCCTCACATCTATATAAGTCTGTCTATTGTCATTGTGTTACTAATATTTTCTTCAAAATATTGAGAAAATCATTGATAAGAGCTATTAAAAGATTTAATACGTCAAACAATCGTATATATAACTTTAAAGTATCCCTTTAACTAGAGCTACGTCAGAAGTTTATTCATGAATTTTTCTCCCATCTGTCAGCGTGTTAGGACATAGGAAATCAGAAACTAATTGCCTCTAAAATAGATTTCCAATAATGATCTATAGCAGTTAAGAGATACGGTTCTGTACTTTGATCATAAAATTTGCGACTGAAATGTAAATCAAGAACAAGTTCTTTTAATTCAGTTATCAAAAAACCAACTTGTATTCAATACAGTTAACAGTCCATCCAAAATTTTCAAACTCTGACTACTGTCAAGTATAACCCTTAAATTAGAATTATTTAAATAGGGGACCATTACGATCAGGATTCTTTAACTAAAATATAATGTTTCGAACAACTGAAAAATTAGGACACAAAAACGAGGAAAAGAATTGAAATGACATTGAGTGAAAACTGCGATTTAATTGCTTTTGTCAATCAGCATCAAGGGACGCATTGGAAACAGTTCTAGAACTTACCGCTGATTTTTCATTTCAGCTCAGTTTCAGGAATTGTCTGTTACGAAATAAATAGTTGTTTTCTGAACTGAATTAAATGTTTGTTCCATTATATGGCTGAAGATACTAACAATATTTATTAAACACAATCGGTAAAAACAATTTCCTTCATAAGAAAATACATATATTTGTTCATCATTATTCACATCATTTTATATTATATCTATCTATGTATCTGTCTATATATATATATATATATATATATATATATATATATATATATATATATATATATATATATATATATATATATATATATATATATATATATATATAAATAATCTATACAAATACATATACCTATACATTTACATGTATATACGCATACATATACATATACATATTTTATGTATACATATGCACATATATGCAAATAGAGATATATTGCATACATACATATATATCTAAATAAAATATGCATATATATAATATTGAATGAGAGAGAGAGAGAGAGAGAGAGAGAGAGAGAGAGAGAGAGAGAGAGAGAGAGAGAGAGAGAGAGCAAGAACTAGCAGCTGTTATCAATCCATATGTACACACACACACACACACACACACACACACACACACACACACCTCCTGTATGACATAACCGTTTGCAGTGGAAAATGGAAATCAGAACATGATTGAGTTACTGATGAGAGACTTATTACCATCAATAACATTTGTAATTATAATGCCTAATTATAGCATGCGCCTAAAAATACCGTTTCCCATTCCATGTTAGCCAAAGCTGGCAGAGGTAATTGCAATCAAAATTTAAGCACCGTCGTTGTCCGGGTTATATTTATAGAGCTTTTACGTCGAAATTCCCTCTGCACCTATGCGTTGGGACATGACACATAAATATACATACATACATTATACATATATATATATATATATATATATATATATATATATATATATATATATATATATATATATATATATTTATATTATATTATACACATACACACACACACACACATATATATACATATATAAATATATGATAAATGTATATATGTGTATTAAAATATATATATATATATGAACATACATATATAAAATTATAAATTATATATATGTGTATATGTATATATGCATATGAACACACACATATATAATAATTATATATATATATACATATACGGCTGAGTTTTTTCAACTGTTATTATCTATACCTCTGCTAGTACTCTATTATACCAATTATAACTAATGCCAACAATACAAGATAAAGAATAAAGACAACTTAGTCAAGGGTACAAAAATAATCAAATACACCAACGGTAAGATTCCGGTGAGGTTTTCATTGTGACTTTATTCTGCAGAAGGTTACTTTTGGCTTGACTCCAGTTATGAACAGATGCACGCCATGCGAGGAAGGAGGAGGTAAAATAAGGGAACAAAGTCTTTTGTGGTTCTGGAAGAAAATAGGAAAAGACTCCATTGTTTTTCACTGTTTGGACCCTGACGCCAGAATACTAAAAGAGGGAAAAGAGTGAGATGAAACTGACTGCAGTATTGCTGTGAATATATCAGCAGGAATATTATGGCTGTTGCAGCACAATTTTGTGATTGTATTCCTGTCTAGAGAGAATGGCGAGGAACGGATTTTGTCGGATTTGGTGTTACTTCCGAGTGAATGGAAAAGCAAGCTGATGGAAGTAGTGCTGAGTGGAGAAGTAAAGTTAAGTATGCCTTAGTTTAACCAGGCCACTGAGCTGATTAACAGCTCTCTTAGGGCTGGCCCGAAGGATTAGACTTATTTTACGTGGCTAAGAACCAATTGGTTACCTAGCAACGGGACCTACAGCTTATTGTGGAATCCGAACCACATTGTACCGAGAAATGAATTTCTATCACCTGAAATAAATTCCTCTAATTCTTCATTAGCCGGCCGAAGACTCGAACTCAGGCCTAGCAGAGTGCTATCCGAGAACTCTACCGACTCATCCAACGGGGAACGGAAAGGAGAAGTAGCTGGAGGTATATCTGGTCATTATTCGGTTACAGCAATAATTAAGATAATTGATTAAGATAGTTGAAATTCCAAGTAGGAGAGAAAGAGGTAAAAGTGTATCAGTAAGGGTAATCAAGGCTAGTAAAGTTTGATAAGAAGGAAGAAAATGGGGTCATTTAAGTTAGAAAATGAATGATAATTGGCTAGGGTTAAAGACGCAAAAGTTTGAGAAGTTTATGAAGTGTGTGTAAAGTGCGGATTCAGCAGAAAGTGTTTGTGGTTTTTCGAACGACGGAAGAGGGGAAGAGGAAATAAAAACTGAGTTGTTGGATGAGGAAACAAGAAGTTAAGTGAATGAAAAATATAGATTATTTGAGGTCCAATTACGAGAAAGAAGGGAAGACTTTGGTGGTAAAGAAGGTGAGAGAGAAAAAGAAGTGTTGTATTAAGAAAGTGGAAGAAGGTGAACACGGACTTCAAGGAGAATAAGATGCTGCGCAGTGAGGTAAATGTAGATCTCAGAGTGAATTATGCAAATGGAGAGATGCTGTCTGAAGAGAATGCAGTCTTGGGTCGATGGAGTGAGTATTTTGAAAATTTTTGAATGTAGGAAATTTAAAATAAGTGGGGCTCAATGGCGCGAGAGTGGACAAGGCTGTGTGTGTATATATATATGTGTATGATGAATATATATATATATATATATATATATATATAAATAGAATACAATATGTATGTATGTATGTATGTATTGTCCTTTACTTAGCAGAAGTAAAGGACAATAAGTCGGAACATGATGAATCTCTTTCCTAGATATTGCCATTATTTAAATATTCAAAGTTCCATGTTTTCGTGATTCAGTTATATATATATATATATATATATATCAATATATTGTCCTTATATATATAGCATATATATATATATACATTAATATATGAAAGGCCTTGCAGTACTTCACTATATTATATATTATATATATATATATATGCCATTATTTAAATATTCATATATTCCATGTTTTATATATATTAGTTATATATATATATATATATATATATATATATATATATATATATATATATATATATATATATATATATATATATATATATATATATATATATATATTCATCAGTAAAATCATGAATTGGGCACTGATCGTAGTTTGAATATCTTTAGGGTCATCCTTGCTATATAAAATACTATAGATATTCGAGTCTCTATATATGTATATATAATGCTGATTGCCTCGCAGCCTTTATAGGACTGCATCAAGGAAATTAGTAATTTTTATATTAACAGAGTATTCATGTGTAATTCTATTCATCAGTAAATCGTTGGGAATGTATTGTTTTCTCATATAAAAAAATGAGTAAAGTGTGAGAACAACTAAACTAACCTGTAATGAGTTCATTTTTGGGTAGAGAAGCAACCATCTGTGATGAAAAAGTCAGTGATTATCCCCACAATATTTAAAGATAGGAAGAAAATTATAAAAAAAAGATATTTTCTGTATCTTTTTGACTTTACGATTCTACATATTTACTTTTCTTTGACTAAACCCGTCATTCAGAATTTGAAGAGTAGATATCAACGAGAAAAGTTTTCGTCGGAAATAAAACTGTCTGATTGCAAATAGAGGCGTAAGAAATATGGGAGTAATAAAAATGCGAAAAAAAATTCCTCGTAATCCCTCTCTCACATAATCGATCCAGCAACGCAAAGAGGACCACCTCCCCTTTAAGTTCTACGGCGATCTCGCCTTTATAGACGCCCATAAAGAAACACTCGCGTAGTTTTTACGATCAAAATAGGAGGGGAAAAATTAAGAGCCGGTGAAAAATGACTTCTCGACATTAATGGAGTGGGATTCGTGCAGTTAGATGGCGATAAAAATTACGAGGTCTGAGGATGAAGATGCATGGGTCCCTTAACTATTTAGGAAAAGGAGGACGGGAAAAATCATATCGTTTCTTAATCTTTGCTGATGGCAAATTAGAGTTTTGTCGTTGCTTTGTACGATGATGAGATGGAATATCATGATTACACCCCCACCCCCCACCTTCGTCCTCGTAAATTCAATAGAATAATATTTCTTAA
The DNA here is from genome assembly GCF_040412425.1 of Macrobrachium rosenbergii. Classification (NCBI taxonomy): domain Eukaryota; kingdom Metazoa; phylum Arthropoda; class Malacostraca; order Decapoda; family Palaemonidae; genus Macrobrachium; species Macrobrachium rosenbergii. The sequence continues at coordinate 20,892,651 of NC_089765.1, read as the reverse complement.
AAAAAAAAAACGCTTATTTTTAAAAGATAATGAGGGGTTTAATATGGATACCAGTAAAACTTTCTAACTTAAATTTAAAATGTATTTTCATTCTTATTAACTTGTATATATAAACAAATTTTTCAAACTACTGAACAGCTGTGTTCATTTTGCCCGTAATAATTCATCCGAGGTAATGTAGTTTCCCAAGAAAAACATAAGCCAGAATATATACATTTCCTGAGATGTTTAATTACTCCTGTCACAACTATTGCTATTAATAATAGTAAATGATGAACCTAGTTGCGAAAGGACAAATGACATATTTATCCTTATAGACAAGAATACGTATATAATTTATATATATATATATATATATATATATATATATATATATATATATATATATATATATATATATATATATATATATATATATATATTAGAATTCAGATAACTGTCTCTTATATGAAAGTGAAAGTCGAAATAAAGTGTTTATTGAATGTAAAATTCCAATGAAAGAAATAACACTCAATCCTTGTTACAAAATAAGCAGATAAAATCCAGAAAACGAAGATTTTCAAGAACCATTTACCTGGGAGTTAATTTCAAAGTACAGTAAGTTATATTCCATACATAAGAAAAATGTATATATAATATGGATTCCTATAAATTAACTTTAAAAGAGGAAAAAAAATCAGCCCATTATCCCTTTAACTGTCAAAAACGGAAACACAAAATTCACGCCGATTACGAGTCACAAAAATGATCCAGATACACCTTTATACTTGATCTTTTTTACGGGCCCAACGATCCTCCGTAAGGGCTGAGTCTCCATAAGCGACCCTATCAATCTCCACCCTAAAGGGGATAGAGCGCCGCCCGAATGGGCGATAAATCTCCCCCCAACTGCGTTATTTTGAGGATGATAAGGCTAATGATATGAAGACAAATAGGTCTTGCAAAACAGTGCCGGCTACACCAGGTAGTTTTAGTCAGACGATAACGCTCGGCGGGTTCCTCTAAGGAGGGAAATATTAGGCTGTAAAATGGTAGAGTGAGAGAGAGAGAGGGGGAGAGAGAGGGAGAGAGAGAGGCTCGGAGTCTCATTTTTGTCATTTATATCGCTGGGAAAACGAGAGGGATGGCTTTGAAGAAGGGTTTGATATTAGATACGATTTCCCGCGTTGACAATTCTCACGTACGCGTCTGTTGTTCTACGTGAAAAAAGGCAAGTTAATTATTCGGAACGAGGAAGAATGGCTGTTTCATGTTTACCACTTTCTTTCTTTTTTAAAGCTATAATTATACCATACAAATTCAAATAAACATGTTCGTAACGATCAATTCAATGCGTTTTATTAAACAATTTTGTTTTCAGATGCAGGGACATTAGCAATAAAGATTTCTTGCTACTGATCTGTATACAAGCAACTATGTTTTACCATTCTTATCTAATAGCAGTGTTAGTGAGCTAAACAGTGATACAGAGTTTATCTTCGTGTAATTAATGATTTATAAATAAGTCAATCTTGTAGCAAAAAATCAAATTAGTATAATAGTAAATTGCTCCATTAAAGTTTAAAAAGACCACTTAAAATCATTTTCTTGAAAGTTAACTAATACTTAATATACTTTTGGAATTAAACATATCGACAAAATATTAGCTTAAATTCTCAGTATAAAAGTGAGATTATATTTTCTTTATAAAAAGAAAGCATGGTTTTTATTTACATGAATATTCGCAGTGGCCTTCTTTTCTACAGAACCTTATATTAGGCTCATTTTATTGGAGCGTTTGCTTATTATTATCATATTTTTAGATAAATTTTAATTTCAACAATAATAAAAGATAGGACTTTGGCTTTGTAGACGAACAATAAAATGAATGCGTATTTTTAAAAGGTACCATTCTGCCAAAATATTAAAGCAGATAATAATAGAAAATGTGCAAAAATATCACCAATACAAAACGAAGAGAGAAAGTGCATGAAATACGGCAGAATATTATAAAAACATTATGAAATGTTATAAAAAGAAACAAGTACATGACACTACAATATATACAAATGTTATGTGATTGTGTGAAATAAAAGTACAGTTCACAGGAGAGAAAAACGTTGGCCCCTAGTAACTAGTACTGTATTTGACTACACTTTATTATTAATAAAAACAGAAGTAACGCGCTCGAAGCGGAATAGCAACAAATCCACAGATATAAATATCAGCAAATCTATAAAGATATATATGAACAGGTACGCATTCACGGACGCCTTTTCGAGCAAACAAACAAAGGACATTCCTTGTTAATGAGCTACTTCCTAACCAACCCCTACTTCTTCAGTAAACTGCAAACATTTCCTACCAACAAGTTAAAGTTGTTTTACTCTCATGCGCTGTTAACATTTCTTATATTCATTTTCGTAATATCAGTCTTGATAATATTCACTTCCCAACTTATATTCTTGCTGATATTTTCAAGCTCTTAACACTGTACTACGCCTAAACTTTAACGGTTTGTAAACTCAAATTGACAATGTATTCACTTACCTTTCAAGTTGATGCCCATGGATCTTGTCACCTGGCTAAATCCTTGAAACGCGCCATCCGTAAAATAGTTCGAGATTATTAGAGGACGCGTTTCACGGTACAATCACGATACAGTCACGATACAGTTCTCCAGATTGCTCACACTTCTCACACTGTTATTTCATAACTAACTGTAACGTATCCTTCAGACTCAGCCGGAACGTAAAGACCGCATTCCTCAATTACCTGTCGTATGAGTCGTTCTCCTTTGTGCTAACAAGGCCATTATAGTTCGAAAGGAGGTGGGGACGTTATCCAATATATATATCGTCCGTTTGTTTTCCTTTTTTTTTATTTGTACCTGTTTTCGCATATATGAATATAAATAATATATATATGTATATATATATATATATATATATATATATATATATATATATATATATGTATATATATATACACATACATATACACAGTACACACACACACACACACACACATATATATATATATATATATATATATATATATATATATATATATATATATATATATATATATATATATATATATATATATATATATATATATATATATATATATATATATATATATATATATATATATATATGATATAAAATATATATATATATATATATATATATATATATATATATATATATATATATATTATATAGTATATATATATATATATATATATATATATATATATATATATATATATATATATATATATATATATATATATATATATATATATAAATATCACGTGAAATCGAATTCACTACACCTTAGAAAAAACTTACAACCAAGTGCTCAGGTTCTGCCAGAAGTCGAAGCTAAATTCGTCAGAAATATATGCAACAGAGTCGATTACAACATATCTCTCTTGCTAGCCGTACGGTCAAGTGGGCTATTGATCACTGTATTTAAACCAGTTCTCTCACATGACTTATTTTCACATCCAAATCCTACAGTATACCTTCCCTGGTGTACTAAGTTAGGTTTGAGCAACACAGTTCTCTCCATTACCCAAGTCCCTTTATCTTGACGCAGTGGAACAATCATTCCTATTAACACTTCCTATTTATTCTTTCCCTCATCCATAAATATCTTTCACAACCTATTAGACACTCAGTCACACTTTCTCTACTGAATCACAGTCTTGCAATCTTACAAATTCCTGGTGTTTTTTCTCTCATCCTTATCGTCTCAGTTCCATTCTTACGTCATCAACAGTCACTCCCATAAGTGTTCTCAAACTGTAAAACAACATGTTGTTCACGCCAAGTTGTTGGCGCCTTCCCCAACAACATTGGCTATATAAAAAGTACGTTGCATTTTGCATATTTACTTATTCATAGTGGTTGCGTAACCCCTTATTTTTAGTCTAAGTATAAAATATAACAGATATCTTTTCAGTAACTGAAAAAAGCAAAACACAGGCTTCATTAATTTTTTCCGGCTGTTCATTTAACGAAACATTTCCTTTTTTTCAGGATTTTTGCCACAACATTATTTTTATCCTTTTTACGAATTACTAGAAAAATATGAGATTTTAATCTCTTACTCTTTTATTTTGAAATATAATTTGCTTTTGTTAATTAACCTGACGATTTTTTGGGGGATGGGGAAGGGTTAAAAAAATCTGATGAAAAAAATAGAGGCTTTGCCATGTTACGTTAAATTTTCAGATTAAGCGCAAAATAATTAATTTGTATAACACGAAATCAAACATTGTTTTCCGACAACAGTTATCGATATTTCGAGAGAAAGAATAAAAGATAAGGCAGGTGTGGTAATTATTTGAAGAAAGCTGAAAATGCAAATTATATAGTTTGCGCATTAATTAAGATTTAGAATGTTTTGATATTTGGTCACTTCATATCATTATATTATTTGTCCAGATGGAAGCAAATCCTGAAGAGTTAACTAACTAACTATCTATCTATCTACCTATATATATATATATATATATATATATATATATATATATATATATATATATATATATATATATATATATATATATATATATATATATGAATTTGTTATCACATCACCGTGATTTATATACAATCATTAAGTTATAGATATCGTTTAATATCCAATTCACGCTACTTCGGCTCGAGACCCGGCGGTACTGATCCATTTATCACTTATAATTCCCCTTCGGATATAATTCCCCGTCGGGGATATTCCTGAAGTAGCGTGAATTGGACATGAAACGACATTTGCACTTTAAATTATATATATATATATATATATATATATATATATATATATATATATATATATATATATATATATATATATATATATATATATATATATATATACACATATATATACATATATATATATATATATATATATATATATATATATATATATATATATATATATATATATATATATATATATATATATATATATATTTATATACATATATATAGATATTCATATATATGTGTATATATACATACATACATACACATATATATCAACAAGTAACGAAAGCATTTATTAACTGGGCCGAACCGATAATTATTTTTCTGCCAGGGAGAGGAGGCCATATGTGAAGCACTCAAGGGCTTGAGCCTCAAATTCCCCCCGAAGTTTGTAGCAGGATAATGAGTATCAAGTTTTTCGTAAAGTTATGTAATGAACTTGGATTCTAAATTACAGGGTGCAGCGGGCTCGCCCTTCGCGTTTTCCCCAGAAAAGGAAGAACATTTAATCATTTCTCCTTTTTTTTATTAAATTTTACCCAGAACACGAAATATCCTTGAAGAATTTTTTTTGTGTATATGAATCAAGACTTATAGGTGTTTGTTTTCAAGTAATGGTTCTGACAAAGAATCATTGCAGGAAATATTAAAACGCTTAATACAAACTGAGAAATTGTACTAGATCTTCAAATAAATAATTTCTTAATTGTACACTTATTGCTTTAAAACGTGAATAATTATTTCCCATTCTTCAGGTAACTGGTTTATGGGAAGGAATCCTGCAAAAAGAAATCGTAGTACTGTAATAGCTTCTAGAAATGTCAGGTCTATTTCAAATTAGTTTCTTTCATAATGAGAGTCTCTCTCTCTCTCTCTCTCTCTCTCTCTCTCTCTCTCTCTCTCTCTCTCTCTCTCTCTCTCTCTCTCTCTCTCTCTCTCTCATCTCAGAGACAAGAGAGACATTCAATGTTGTCCAGTGGAAACATCAATGTACTTTCTTCAATCAGTTGGCATAATTCATCGTCATTTTAATTATCTTCATTCAGGGATCTTCATTCATCTTCATTTGAAGAGTTTTCACTCAAAGCATTGTCTTTCAGTGTTTTTTTTTATTAGAAGCAACATCATTCGAGGTGTCTTTAACAGAAAAAAATAAGTAAGTGCAGGGGATATATTATTTATGACACTGTTGGCCAAATGACTTGGAGCAGACACCTATTGATCTTCCTAGATTAAGCTTTGGAAATGTGTCACTTTTATAATTATATTATCCTTGTTGTTTATCATAATATGGCAATATTTTAAAATTCTTCATAGGGCATCTTTTTCAACGCAAGAATTAATTAAA
>NC_089765.1:20874043-20881543 GCF_040412425.1 Macrobrachium rosenbergii | reverse complement strand
AGTAGTGTGGCAAATGGTGGCTGAATCTAAGGTATATCATGACTATTTGATTTGAACTCTGATTTTATCTGCTTATGCTTATTTTTCTCTTGATATTTCCAACCATCCTTCCAGGTATAGGGCAATGATTTTTTTTTTCATTTACATTTGTGTCTGCTTTTAAGTCTTCTTACAGAATTAATAAACAAAGTATTTTTTTCTGGTCTGATGACCTTCATCTAAAAATCTACTATTTATTTTGCAAATGTTTTTAATACTGCTCATGTATGCAAAAATGCTTTGATAAGAAAGACAGAATTTCGTTAATATCAACGTTTCTTGATCTTTTCCTCTCAAATCGTTTTTCAGAAATACCAAACCATAAAACGACGTAACAGATATAAAGATAAAAAAAAGAGTACCCACCCTCCCTGGTAATACACAACTCCTTCTCCCACCCAGCCCCACCACCCCCCGCGTTGTCCAGGTTGAAAAGGATATATATATAAACGTCCTTAAAGGATAGACATCCCGAGGGAGTAGAGACGCATCCCCAACTCATATTGGTCCCAGAAGTTCGCCATGAAAGGCATAATGAAAAAAGTTTCGCTGGAAGATGGTGATGAAGGACACTTCGGCCGCCTAATCTTCACCTGTGTTTTTCATTCAGTCGCATCGCCTCGCACATATTCCGTGAAGAATGCCTCCATGATGGGCTTAGTCTCCCCCCAAAACCGGCTCCCCCCCCCGCACCCTTCCCCAGCGCGGCGTTCTTAGGTACAATTGCACGCGCCGGGCGGCGAGTTGCTTTATTATCAACTTGGCACGAGGTTATCTCGGCTATAAAGGATTCGCTCTTTTTTGCATATTCCGAAAGGGGTTATTAAAAGGATGAAGATGAAGAATCTTTATGTATATTTAAACTGGGAATTAATTTTATTCAGATGATGATGATTATAGAGTATATCTGGAAAAATAATTTCTCAAAGATAAAACACCTATATAATTTGTCACTTAATTATTAAAATATCAGTTAATATACACTAGTTAATAAACACTAGGTCAACACAAAGCAAACCTTATCAAGGTATACATGACATTACCAGAGCCTCTCTCTGTCTCTCTCTGTCTGTCTGTCTGTCTGTCTCTCTCTCTCTCTCTCTCTCTCTCTCTCTCTCTCTCTCTCTCTCTCTCTCAAATTATCTATCTATCTATCTATCTGTTTGGCTGTCTCTCATAGTGCTAAATAAGATAACCTGTTAAATGAATGTCAGGGTCATTCTAAAGTTCCTGGGTAAGCTAATTTTTACAAGAGTCCTCAGTTCAACTAACTTTCTAATTTTATTTAAAGTATGCAAACCATATACGAAAACTTTTTTTCAATTTCCTTTCTCTTTTTCCCGTATTTGATCGAAATGAATAGCATTTTCTTATTAGACTTAATCTTTATTTTATTTGATCATGGTCACTTTTATCCCCTGTCTGCTACAAAGATAAACAATTTTTGCAGCTGATTGGCACTTGGATCTCAAGCTGTCAAAGAGACTGCTTACATAATATAGCATAAAATGTTTTCCTTTATTAACAAAGCTTCATACCATCCTTTAGGAAGTGATTTTTATTGCATCATTATCCCACCACAGTCAGTTATGAAATTAAATAACAAAGAACATACATACATACATACTTACATACATAAAAATTAGCTTTTTCTGGGAACTTAGTTTTGTAAAATCCTTAACCCTCTTCAGCCTTTTGTGAAGTCAAGTAACAACAGGACATACATACATACATACATACATACATACATACATACATACATACATACATACATACATACATACATACATACATACATACATACCCGGTGTGTGTCTGTACTATGTATTGAAGACAAAATTGTCAATCACTTCAGTCTTTTGTGAAGTAAGTAATAAATTGACCAAAAATGTAAACAAAAATAATGGCTCCAATTCGAGTTTTAAGGAAACTGCTACACGTTGCACTGCCGACTGAAAGTTCCGATTGATCCCTCTGAAATAATTATTCCAGCCGACCTGACTTGAAAAGAGATAAATGATCTCTGTAGTTTTGAAGTTGAACTCTGGCATATCTCATTCTGCGCTGCCCAGCAGAGATGAATAATTCCGCTACCAGGTGCAGCTAACGTTACGAAGATTATTATATATATATATATATATATATATATATATATATATATATATATATATATATATATATATATATATATATATATATATATATATATATATGTATGTGTATATATATATATATATATATATATATATATATATATATATTATGATGTATGGAAAGTAAATTACGTTGGTAAGTTAAATTTTATAATGTTAAATAATTAAGATTCTTATAAATGTTAGCTTTGAAAATCTGAACATGAAAGGTGGTTTTATCTCCTGAAATAATAATGATAATAATAATAATAATAATAATAATAATAATAATAATAATAATAATAATAATAATAATAATAATAATAATAATAATAATAATAATAATAGTGACATTTGATAGAAATGTGATTCAAAAACTGAATAGAAAAAAAATGTCGATATTCTGTCCAGAAGAAAAGTAAGAGAGAGAGAGAGAGAGAGAGAGAGAGAGAGAGAGAGAGAGAGAGAGAGAGAGAAGAGAGAGAGAGAGAGAGAGAGAGAGAGAGAGACTGAAACATTTTCAACATCCACCATCGATCAGACTTTTAATATCTGTTGGCATACGAACTCTTGACAGGAGAGGATTCACACCTGCTAGAATATAATGGCAGAGAAACAAACAAACAAAAAAAAAAACACTCCAATAAGAGATTCCTTTGCTCCGTTTGTGCTAAAGAAAAACCTTCTCGGTATGGCAGCTGGATGCGAGATAGAGAAATTTTGATATTTTATCGAAATAATATTTTCAATCAATTTGATTTGACTGATGGGCTTTCTCCAGCCTGTTATATCAAAAGGAAATTATTGTGGCGAACATTTCTGCTTTATTGAACTTCGACAGCAATCTCTACTTTCAATAATTCTATCTTCTCTTGTCAATACTTGAGAGACTGAGGAATATATTTACGTAAATTTGTAAAGCGTTATAATATAACATTTCTACACATTTATTTATTTATGAGATATCGTCTGGTTTCCAACAAACACTAAACGTGAATTTACCTTATATGTTCAAAGGTCAAATTTACTTTTAACTGAATAATAATAATAATAATAATAATAATAATAATAATAATAATAATAATAATAATAATAATAATAATAATAATAGAAGACTCTTCTTATTTCTATGCATTATTTTTCTTTTTCAGTTATGAAGTTAAATACACCAGAGGACGGAGTAGTCCTTCAGATGTTCTTAAAAATCTTACCTCAGAAACAGATATGACTTTATTTCAACTCTGTTAGAAGACGTAAAGCTTCATTGCAACGATTATAACAACTCTAATTCTTATGATGACAGTTACAGTAGGAAAAAATGTTATTAGTAATGATTTATCTGTGTTCTATAGATAATGAAATGCCATGAACTACGAAATGAATCACATAAATTCGGCAATTACAAACATCGCAGTTATTGGGCGTACATCGAACCCGGCATTTGGTAATATATATAATATCATCAATGGGTATTAGCGAGAGTTAATTAAGCGAAATGGTAATTAAGGGATTTCAACCCAATATCCACATACACGACCACTATTAATCCCGATCGAATTTCATTTGATGTCTGCGGCAGAGATTCCTCGCGAGATTGATTCAGTTATTTGAATTATTTAAGTCTTTTTGTGGTATTCCAGAATTTATTAAGATTTCTAAGTCAAAAATGCTGGTTCGCCTAACAGTTTATTTAAGAATTATATGAGCCAAATTTAAGCGGAAATAAAAACTAAACCTTATACATTCATACACACATACAAACACATATATGTATGTATGTATATATATATATATATGTGTGTGTGTGTGTGTGTGTGTGTGTGTGTGTGTGTGTGTGTATGTATGTATGTATGTGAGTGTGTGTCAAATTTCAGATTCATGACATCTTGATCATAGCTTTTGGCACAGAATTATTTAGAGTTTATCACAAAAATTTAAGCACGATGAATTATTATTCGAAGAAATAAATAACTTTCTTTTGACAGATCTATTTTTTTAAGATCAGATACCAAGAAGAAACCAGTAACTTCCAGTTAAAATGAAGACTACATATTAAGAGCATCCGATTTTGAATTATCGTCATAAGCACACACACACATGTACATACACATACACACACACCCACACACACACGGCAGATGGGTATGGAAGATGTAAGTTAAAGATTATATCTCGAGTTTCAGGAGGAAGGGATACTAGGGTACTTTTATTAATAGTGCCTGTGCCTCTTGCAAATCAGTATGACAATTTATGCAGATAAACACAAAGAAGTTGATGGCATGATAAAGTCTTTCGAATTTATAATTTTTATTCCAAATAATCTAAGCATGATTCTCCTTCCCTAATATGAAATATTAATGAATCAGTCAGTCAATCAGTCAATGCCTTTTCTTCCATAGGGAACACCTCAGTCTTCAAAAACACCCGAAGTCTGTCCATGTTTTCCTACAAGAAAACATTTGCACATCAAAAGTAAGACGATAATAAGGTTTTATAAATATTCAAGCATCACCTGAAGACTTTTCATCCAGGCTCCCAGACAAACTCGAGAAATTATCTCATACTTCAAAGACTCAGGGAATTCTCATCCAAAAAAAAAAAAATGAAAAAGAGAGGAGATCGTCGGTCTCTTATTAGCAACATTCAAAAGTTAATGAGATTAGGAAAGAAAATAAAGAAATCCCCTAACTAAGTTTTGCCAAAAGAAAACGTGGAAGAAATTAAAGCGAGAAACTTCTTCTTCTGTCGAGGGGGAAAGAAAAACAAACTAATCTACATCACTAACTTCCCAAATGAAGGCATCTTCGTCTGGATGTTTTTCAAGTTTTTATTTTTGGAATTGGTATTTGGTTATGAATGAATGAATATATATGCGTATATATATATATATATATATATATATATATATATATATATATATATATATATGTATATATATATATATGTATATATATATATATATATATATATATATATATATATATATATATGTACATATATATACACACACACACACATATATATATATATATATATATATATATATATATATATATATATATATATATATATATATTTACATACATATGTATATATATATATATATATATATATATATATATATATATATATATATATATATATATATATATATATATATATATATATATATATATATATATATATATATATATATATATATATATATATATATATATATAAATATAAATACATATGTAAACTCCTGAAACTGGAGGCTCAAAACCGTAGAATTTATATCCTAATTTCGTTGTAAACCAATCCTTTTTTTTCCTAACTTCATTCAGAAAAAAGTTAAAAAGAAAATCTAACAGAAAGCAAACACAACCTTAGTGAATCAATGACCAAATGACAATGCCTAAGGAAACACAAGATGACAAAGTAACAACTTCTGTATTAAACCAAGTGGAGGACGCTATGAAAAAGAGCATAAACGTGAAACTATTACCATTTCTTACAGAGCGTCCCTCGCATACTTCCTGGGATGGAATGTATAAACACAAAAGAGGTAGTCACATAGTACATCTTAGTGGGTAATAGAGGAAATAAACTTCTTTTTATGGACCCAACAAGACAAAGGTATTGTTCAAGACATGGGGCAATTGGGTGTACGTAATAGGAATTTTAAAGCGAATAAGGTTGTAGGTTTTAGAGATATTTGGAGAGTGTAATACTCTATATCCAACACCTCTTCCACTCCTATTAAACCATTGGTTTCTTTTGACCATATTTTTTTCCCGATGATGATGATGATGACGTAATTACACACGTTCGTATACATACATACATACATATAAATATATATACATATATACATATATATATATGTGTGTGTGTGTGTGTGTGTGTATGTATATATATACATATACTGCATATATACAATATATATATAAACCAAAATCTATTTACATTTCATCATCCATTTGCAACCATTTTCCCAATTTTTTATACAAGCCCTTAATCAAAGACACCGATCCCGCCTTACGAATCACCATTTCAACACGGGCATAACGAAGGCTTCCGAAAAGCCGATTGTGCCTCGTTTGTGCAATTCCCTAAATGAAAGTCGGCACTCCTGCAAAACGAAATTCCCGGGGCCGTTTTCAACCGGGAAACGGGGTGGGGGGGGGACGGGAACCGGGAGAGCAACAGCTGCACATAACTGCAATAGCGTTAGGGTTTTACTGGGGACGATATGGGAAACGTGCTTGCAAAATCAGGGTCCATAACGAATCTGATGTTGCTCTCCTCTTCGTTATGGCTCTCTCTCTCTCTCTCTCTCTCTCTCTCTCTCTCTCTTTCATGCATTAAATGTCTCATGTTGCCTTCACTGTCTTTTTTTTTTTAAATTTAGGTCTCTCTCTCTTCTATCTCTCTCTCTCTCTCTCTCTCTTCTCTCTCTCTCTCTCTCTCTCTCTCTCTCTCTCTCATTCACACACACACATTCTTCTCTAAAGTAGTTTAGAGCTTTATGTTCTATGCTTGGAAAAATAATATGATGTAACCTTTGCCTTCTCTTTGCTATTAATTCTCTCTCTCTCTCTCTCTCTCTCTCTCTCTCTCTCTCTCTCTCTCTCTCTCTCTCTCTCTCTCTCACACACACACACACACATATCCTACTCTAAAATAATTTAGATCTTTTTCTGCAGAGTATGAAAAAAACATGACGCAAACATTATTTGTCACATGTTGCTTTCTCTCTCTCTCTCTCTCTCTCTCTCTCTCTCTCTCTCTCTCTCTCTCTCTCTCTCTCTCTCTCTCTCTCATTCTATAGTAATATAATTCAAATTTTTATGCTCCAAGTTAAAAAAATGTTGCATAACCGTTATTTGACTGGTGTTGCTCTCTCTCTCTCTCTCTCTCTCTCTCTCTCTCTCTCTCTCTCTCTCTCTCTCTCTCTCTCTCTCTCTCTCTCATTCTATAGTAATATAATTCAAATTTTTATGCTCCAAGTTAAAAAAATGTTGCATAACCGTTATTTGACTCCTCTCTCTCTCTCTCTCTCTCTCTCTCTCTCTCTCTCTCTCTCTCTCTCTCTCTCTCTAATTCAATTTTTATCTCCTCTCTTTCCCTTTTCATTATTATTTAAATTAAGTCGGAGATTTATCTTCTAAGTAGCTTTTTGTAAAACATAATGCAATGGTTATTTGTAAATAATCTTCTGATTTATAATGAGCGTCTCTGTTCTGTTTTGTAAATTACTCTGATAAAATACAGAAAACATTTTCATGAGAGCTGTGTAACGATTAACGTACTTCATTCGATGGAAATTCTCTGACATGGACAATCT
>NC_089765.1:20866543-20871543 GCF_040412425.1 Macrobrachium rosenbergii | reverse complement strand
CCGGATTAACGGTTTCATTAGATGTAATCCGGTTAAGGAATAAGACTAAATCTCAAGATTAGGGGTTCGAGGAATATTCTATACCCGGCTTTAACGAATTGCGTTTGGGTTCAAACATAAAAAAGTAGATAATTAAGCTCTCCCTGAATTATTTATTATTTGTGTAAGATTTTTATAAAAATCATATCTTAAATCATACTTTAAATAGGAGTCCATTTACTTTAAATTATTTTTCGGTATCTATAATGACGTTATTCACATTCTTGGGTGTTAAGCTGAATAATTTCATTGAAGGAGGAATATTTTAGCATGTATGTATACATGTATATATCAGATTATATCTTGAATTATTTTTATATATATATATATATATATATATATATATATATATATATATATATATATATATATATATATATATATATTATATATATATATATATATATATATATATATATATATATATATATATATATATATATATATATATATATATATATATATATATATATATATATATATATATATATATATATATATATATATATATATCAATTACTGGAGGTCCCAGAACATTAGAGCAAAGTATTTTACTTACTATACATATATTCATTAATACATACATGCGTACAAATATACATACATACATACATACATACATACGTCAAGAATTTAATCCGTAACAGGTCAATTCCACCCAAGGTTAACATTTCTTAGTAAGCTCTTACCAAATGTAGAATGAAGATGCCAGGTTAGGACACTGATTCATTAAGATTATCACAAGTAATATGGTATCCAATATAAAAAAAAAACAGATAATTATTCCTTGACAAAGCCCTGCTTTACCATCTGTTATTTGATAATGAAAACAGACAAATAAACAATAAACAACAGCTTAAGTTCAATTACTTGTGTTCACTGTTTCCAAATTATCTCTCTTCCAAGAAACACTAATTATTTAGTCTGTCAAGTTTGTTTCTCTTTAGACAGTTACCCCATTGTCGAGGTTTGACATTACAATTATTCTTTCTGGGAAGTCCGCTATTGGCTTTTATGATTCACTTGGAAACCCCTCCTCGTCTGGGACTTCACTAAGATAATTAGCCTGAAGAATTATCAGTGATGGATTTTGTACTTGAGATTCAGGAAATGTTATGTTTTAACTGGGGTTTATCACGAGAAAAATGGCACTTACTAAAGCATATTGCTTTTAAAATTTTAATGTTTTTCATAAAGACAAACTAATTAGAATCGAACGTTAACATATAAGCCAACAGACCACCTCAAATATCGAGCCAGTAAAACTGTAGCTACCAGTGTTAACCTCTAGTTACAGAATTAGGGGTTCTATATCTTAGTGTTTCCTTGAAAAAATAATAATTTAAATTAATTGTTATCATATATTAAGCCAACAGGTCACTTCCAATTTCAAGCATTGTAACATGTAAGCTAGCAATTTTAATTTTATTTAAAGAATTAGGGGCTCTGTAGCTTAGTATTTTACCATAAAAGTAAAAGTTAAAATCGAATATTAACTTACATTAAGCTAAAAGACAGACCCCAATTTCATAGCATTATAACAGGTAAGCTACAAATTCTAATCAAGACAGAATCAGTGACTCTAGAAACCAAAAAAATAAAGAGTAAAAAAAAACTGGACGCAAGATCGTGCATTCTCTCGAGACGTCAGTCAGGGGAGTGATGGGGAAAGTCCAAAGTTGTGAGAAAATGAAAAAAACTTCCTTCGCGTAAACCAGACGTTCCAGGATTATGAAGACCGCAATATACAGGAAAATGAACCATAAACATTCTACTAGATAAACCAGGCACTGAAAAAAAAAACCGGAAAAAGTTTTCTTCATAAGAGTTTTTTATATCTCTCCAAACTCTAATGACTCATGATAAACCTTTATGGTGCCAGGTCCTCTTTTCTTGACTTCCATATTACTTTCTCTCTCTCTCTCTCTCTCTCTCTCTCTCTCTCTCTCTCTCTCTCTCGCCTTCTCCTGTATATGCAACCACCGATAGCCACAAACAGGCACACTTTATACATTTATACATTTATACATATATATGTGTGTGTGCGTGTCTGTGATGAGCCTGAGGAATAGTGAATGGAATTGGTTATTTAACTCAACAGCTAAATTATGAATGTGTCAGTGACATTCGTGTTTTTTTTATTTTTCTATTTTTAGAGATCCCCCATGCATATAAGAATTAACTATAAGGACAGCAGGGTTGTCTGTATCACAGGAGAGTGAATAAAAACAAGGCCATTGGAAAACGAAAAATTTAAATAAAGCCCAATTAACTAATGGACACCATAAGAGGAAAATGGAGAGATGCTGTACGAAGCAAACTCAGTATAAACTAATGGGATGTGAATATTCTGCCTCTAAATCAAGCTACTCAGCTCTACCATTTGTATGCTCTAGTCTTCGTCAGATTTTGTTGAAACAAAACTTAAATCCCCTTCGACGACCTTCCACCTGGAGCGAAAAACGAGATCTCTGTCTTGATCCTTCCCCGAGCCTTTTTTTTTTTTAGAAGATGAAAAATTAGGAATTATTCCGAGATTCTTCAAAGAGAATCTTTGTTCATTTCTCATTTTAACTTGGTTTCGTCCATAACTGAAGACAGGGGTCCTGTGATTGCTCTCTCTCTCTCTCTCTCTCTCTCTCTCTCTCTCTCTCTCTCTCTCTCTCATGTGTTTGGTACTGAATTCTTTATATAATATTAACGACATAATCAGTTTCAGGAATAGTCTAAACGATGGCAAATATTCTACCATCAACCAACCGTTAATTGGATGAATGTATATATGAAATAACAATATAATGGGCAAATAAAGAACAGTAACCCTAGTATTCTTTTGCTACAAAATATGTGAAACAAAGGGACAATAGAAAAGAGAATAGTAGATATTTTTTAACGTAATTATAAGTATTTTTGTGATAATACAGTACTAACTAATAAAATCCCATAATTGCACAGGGACCTTTCCCATTTCCGAAAACCATTAAGTAGATAATGAATGCAAACTCTAATCTAAAACTGGTGAAATTGAAATAGAAAGTCTTCTATATAGCGATTAAATAGTATTTCATTATATCTTAATTCCTTTTTGTTCATTTTGTAATTTCCCTCAGTTTTGACAATGAATATCAGAAAAAGATACAAGATGTGAGATACATAATACTTTGTACTTCAAGAATGAAGTTCGATGTGAATGTCAGTAAGTAAGGTTTTCTGATATTTTCTATTTATTTTCTTATCTCCGCTGATTATTTACTTATTTGGTTATTCTCTGGTGCAGTATCATATTTTCAATCAAATATTGTCATGCAAAAGAATGTGAAGGATTGTGATGAGAATTTTAGGGTTTTTATGACTATTTAGAAAATATTGTTCCTCTGTCCAAGCAATTTTGGAGTACTGTGCTACAACGAGAAATACTGGACCGTTTTCAGTATTCTAATTCTTAGGCAATGTATTTTAACTCCTTGTTCATCATAGTTCTGTTGGCAAATACTGAAGTTCAATCTTCTGTACGTTTCCCTTTTATAATAAATCGGTTGCAGGATGTTAAAAACTCTGTTACATTGTTTACTCTTCCACCCTCGCTGTGTTGCAAATTCTATGGAAATTTTAACTGTTGTTGGCTGTGAGTTTGCTGTCGGCTGTAATGATAGCTTCAGGTAAAAGCCTTTTAATAAACAAAATGGAGCCTCTCTCCCTGGAAATATAAACTCGTTTCTGGAGTATACAGGATATGGTTTGCAAACACTGCAATAATTTTAACGTCAGCGGAACTGTAAAGGGTTTAAGAACCGGGAAAAGGGAACAAGAAAAGGTTATTACTGAAGATGATATATAAATCTATGTAAATATATATATATAGATAGATAGATAGATATATTTGAATTTGAAATATGACTGCTTACCAGAAAACAAAAACTCTTACAAGAACAAAAGCTATCTGTGTATCTATATGGGTATCTGATCATGTCCAGAGAGTAAAATATTTTATTAAACAGAAATCCATCAACATCACAACTTTCATAACTGGACGTCCAGTGGGCCTTGGTTTACATAAAGAAATTATCATTTTTAGTAAAGTCTTAAAAATAGTTATATTATATTTTTTATTGCAATCTCAGATTAGAAAAAGAGAGCGATTAATGACACCAGTCAACATTTCTAAAAAGGTGACAACTGAAAGAAAACTCCAACTTTCTCATCAGTCTCCCTTTCATTGTATTTTTTTTTTTTTTTTTTTTTTTTTTTTTTTGAGGCTTTCAAGAAATATGAAAAATTCTTGACGTCTCCTTGACAGAAAATATGAATATGTAACCTTTTATTTTCTGTCTAGAAATTGCTCAGAAAATACTGTGATATTGAGATTTCTTTCTCCACAGAAAAGAAATTCGTATTTGAAAAAATTACATACCTTCTTTTATTTAGTAAAAAAACTGCAAATAGAGCGGGGAAATTAATTTCAGAGTTTCTAACTTTCTAAAATGATAGCCATTTTTTTTCATTACTTGCTGTTTGAAATATGCCATTTTTCTAGACAATAAATGATCTTGGAATGAAAAACCCTTCTTAAACTTTACTGGAATATTTAGGTTTTATTTACCAAGGTATACATACACACATACATACATATATATGCATATATATGTATATATCTAATTAACATACATATAAATTTATACATATATATATACATAGAGTGCGTGGGTGTTTGTGCTTAAACTATTTAAAGATAAAAAAACAATACGTAACACCGTACAAATACACTGTAATGTGATCTTGTTTTATCTTTTACATAATTACTGACTTCCATCATGGAACCCTAAAAAATTCAATGTATAGTACAGCAATGAATTATAATACAAAAAAATTCGTGCATTTGAAAAAACGTAAGAGACGGCTTAAAAATAAAGAAAAAAGTTCAATAAGACATCTCTCTCTCTCTCTCTCTCTCTCTCTCTCTC